>NW_024070205.1:31225947-31274219 GCF_014754425.2 Oryx dammah | reverse complement strand
GTCAAGGCTATATATTGTTACCCTGCTTATTTAACTTCTATGCAGAGTACATCATGAGAAATGCTGGGCTGGAAGAAACACAAGCTGGAATCAAGGTTGCCAGGAGAAATATCAATAACCTCAGATATGCAGATGACACCACCCTTATGGCAGAAAGTGAAGAGGAATTAAAAAGCCTCTTGATGAAAGTGAAAGAGGAGAGTGAAAAAGTTGGCTTAAAGCTCAGCATTCAGAAAACGAAGATCATGGCATCTGGTCCCATCACTTCATGGGAAATAGACGGGGAAACAGTGGAAACAGTGTCAGACTTTATTTTGGGGGGCTCCAAAATCACTGCAGATGGTGACTGCAGCCATGAAATTAAAAGATGCTTACTCCTTGGAAGAAAAGTTATGACCAACCTAGATAGAATATTCAAAAGCAGAGACATTACTTTCCCGACTAAGGTCTGTTTAGTCAAGGCTATGGTTTTTCCTGTGGTCATGTATGGATGTGAGAGTTGGACTGTGAAGAAGGCAGGGCGCCGAAGAATTGATGCTTTTGAACTGTGGTGTTGGAAAAGACTCTTGAGAGTCCCTTGGACTGCAAGGAGATCCAACCAGTCCATTCTGAAGGAGATCAGCCCTGGGATTTCTTTGGAAGGAATGATGCTAAAGCTGACACTCCAGTACTTTGACCACCTCATGCAAAGAGTTGACTCATTGGAAAAGAGTCTGATGCTGGGAGGGATTGGGGGCAGGAGGAGAAGGGGATGACAGAGGATGAGATGGCGGGATGGCATCACGGACTCGATGGACGTGAGTCTGGGTGAACTCCAGAAGTTGGTGATGGACAGGGGGACGTGGCGTGCTGCAATTCACGGGGTCGCAGAGTCGGACACGACTGAGCGACTGAACTGTGGTCCTAGTGTGATTAGATTGAGTAGTTTTCTGTGAGTATGGTTCAGTGTGTCGGCCCTCTGATGCCCTCTTGCAACACCTACCGTCTTACTTGGGTTTCTCTTACCTTGGACGTGGGGTATCTCTTCATGGCGGCTCCAGCAAAGCGCAGCCTCTGCTCTTTACCTTGGAGGAGGGGTATCTCCTCACTGCCGCCCCTCCTGACCTTGAACGTGAAGTAGCTCCTCTCGGCCCTCTGCGCCCGCACAGCCACCGCTCCTTGGACGTGGGGTAGCTCCTCTCTGCCGCGCTTGCGCACCGCAGCAGCAGCCCGCGCTTGTGGGCTGTCGCACTCTGGTGGAGTAGGGGACGCCAAGAGCCCCGCCCAGGAAGGCGGGCCCGGGGAGGTGGGTGGGGCTCCATCTCACCTAGTTCTGAGAGGTGTGTGGAAGAGGGCATGCCAAGAGCCCCGCCCAGGAAGGCGGGGTGAGGGCGGGGCCGGGTGGTGGGCAGGGCTCCGCCTCACCTTGTTCCCCTTGGTTTCATCTACGTGTCTAGAAAGCCTCGAGCCTATCTCAAGGTTGAACGGGTTTTGAGTGCTCTCCTTTTGCCGTGACAGAACCCCAGTCCCTCATTCACTGGTCTGACATCCAGGAACCTGAGACCTGACGGACAGAATGAAGCCCCGTGCCCTGGAGACTGAGCCTGGCTGACTGGACGAGCTCCTGAATTTGCAGAGAAACGTGAACCTCAACTCGAGACAGAGGGAGGGCTGTCTACACTGACGCAGGGAAGACCTTCCTGAGAGGGACTCTGGACCCTGCTCCCAGGAGGCCTGAGGTGGCCGGGCCGCAGCCAGTCCCGTGAGCTGAGCCAGCAGCACTGGGACAGAACCCGGTGTTACCCCTCAGGTCATGCTTGGACTCAAGTCCCTACATATCCCCGCGGAGCACTCGACTCTGCGGTGCAGGCAGGAGGGCTCCTGGGTGTGTCACACACTGAAAACACCGGACAAACTCAGAAGGGGAGCACGCTGGGAGGCTCGTATCAGTTGTGCTCTTGTCTTTGAATCTGATTCAGTCACAAGCGTCAGTCACTAGAATCCAGGCTTTATTATGTAACAAACCCAAAAAGTCCCATCAAAACACAGCTAAAAAAACACGTTTTCCCGAGATTACATTCCAAAGAGAGGGTAATAATACGGTCAGAATAGATCCATCAATACTGCTGGAAGAAGCATTACCTTACATTACCGACGGGAGTGGTGTTTTTTTTTTTTAAACCTTAAAGTGCTTTAGCCAATAAAACAGAAGCAAATGTTTGTGTCTGCAAGGTTGGCGTGTCCCAAGGGACAGTGAGACCATGTCCCCAGTCCCTGCATGTCCCCGGACGAATGCCATTGAAGGTGCCACCCAGATCTGGGTGGGTGACCACCCCCCAGCAGCCAGGAAGGGCTGGTGGAGATTGAGCAGCTGTGCTGGGCCTGGCCAGCTTCCTGCCCTCCTCTTCCCATCTGGCAAACCTCACAGCTCACAGGTTTGTCTTCTCTTGATTTTTAAGGGCCTGTAAGGGCCGTTGCTCCTGTGTGTGTTCCTGTGACCATGATGGAATCCCCACTGAATCATTTATCAAGGTTGCTCCTCCATCAGTGCCAGGAACAAAGGTCCAGGACCGCTGGAGCTCACCACCTGTGGCATGGGAGCGGGGAGCCTGTGCTTGGCCCTCCGCAGGAATGTGCCTCCTCTGCCTCCGTAATGGGGGTCTGCCTGCCCTCTGCCTGCATGTTGCAGCCTCCCAGCTTCAGGAGCACCCGAGGGCCTCCCCACCAGCCAATGGAATGAGCCTGAGGGACAGCCACGGGAGCCCCAAGAGCTCAGCTACTTCTCAGCTGGGTTCATGGACCCCCCAAGACCTGGAGGAAAGGCCTGTGGCTCCTGATGGGCCATGACTGGAGGGCCCTGCGTGTGTGCTGGAGCACATGCCCTACCCCACAGCAGCCGGCTGTGACCCTGGGCTCAGACCCAAGGTCTGTGGCTCAGTCTCCTCATCTGAACAGTGTACTTACCCAGGCCCTGTGAGGGTGAGAAGGGAAACCGATGCCCACACCCCTCCTCCCGCCCCCACCAGCCCAGCAGCCCTGATCCTATGGCCGCTGTGATGATGCCACCAGGGTGTGTGCTCCAGGGGGGCTGCAGGCCCCCAGGGGCCAAGCTGGCTCTTGTCCCCAGGCTCTCAGGCCTGGCTGTGGGCGGGGCCTCCAGGTGCTGATGACGGCCCCTCCCACCTCAAGGAGCTTCACAGGGAGCTTATGGTGTGGAGGGAGGGGGCTGTCACCCTAGACTCTGGCACCTGCATTCACACAATGCTTTTTAAATAAGCAGAACCAGGCAGTGTGCAAACTCCATGTCCAGCATAAAGCCCTGGTCTGGAGGGCCACTGCTGGCCAGTCAGGGGTGGAGCTGGCTCTGGAGCTCCATTCCTGACTGGGCTCCGAGCCACTGAGTACAGCAGACACCCCACCCCTCCCACCCCACCCCCTGGTGCCCTCTATCCCCACCCAGTGCCCTCCTCTGAAGAGCCTGGGAACTGAACACAGGAACTGGCACTTGAACCCCCAGGACTGAGAGCCTGGCTTCAGAGTGGACCTGAGTGATCAGTCTGCTGCCTCCTAACTTCCCAAGGGCTGGGGGCAGGGTGGGGATTATGGCAAGGGAAAGAACCCAAAGAGTAGTTAGGGCTCTGTCCGCATCAGCCCCTGGTCTGGGAGCCTTGCACTTCCCCATGATTTAGAGACAGGAGGGCTCAGCTGATGGCTGACTAACCATGGGGAACCATGCAGAGTGAGGGACAGACAGGTGTTAGGAAAGTAGCAGGTGATGTCTCAGCTTACACAGGAGTCAGGCTTCCCTGCATCCCTCCTGCCTCATCCCCTCGCCCACGACCCTTGTGGTCCTGCTTCTGGCTCAGAAGGCACCCTGCAGACAGAACCGGTCCCATTGCCCTGGGGGCTGCAGACGCTGTCTCTCCCAGCCCGCTGACTCCTCAAGCTGCCCATAGAGGCCAGGACCCCCTCCACTGGCCTCAGCACTGTGAAGACAAAGGGCTCCTCCCACACAGAACACAGCCTCCCAGGGAGCAGGGTGGGGCCGCGGCTACAGCCGGCTCTGTTCTCCCATCCCCAAATAGAGGAGCAAGTGACCGACCCCTGCCTGCTATGGATCCCACCCGGCTGGCCCCTTTCTTAGCCCATCTTGTTTACACACACATTCAGAACAAAAGTTAAAAAAAAGAAAAGGCTCACCCACATGTAGAAAAAGGGCATCATTTTATCAAATGTTGACAATTCCCAGTGGTCTGAAGAACCTGTGTCCATGTCTATGCTCAGGGGGCCACTGGAGGAAGGGCACTGTGGCCAGAGGTGTTGGCATGGGGGCTGGATGCAGGCCATTCACCCAAAGTTTCCTTGCTTCCCAGGAGGGACCAGTCTTCTCAATTCCAGTGAAACTTGGGATTTTGTTTGGGGCAGGAAATGGGAGGTGGCCGCAGTGGGCTTTACACCAGTGGATAGGGTGCAAGGGGCAGACCGACCCTCAAGACCAGCAGAGGGACCAGCCTCGGGCAGAGATGTAGTCTGGAGATTAGACTGGAGAACAAACGCGTTAGGGACAAGCACAGAGCCCCTCATCCCTACCCAGAGCCAGAGACATCGAAAAACACTTTTTGGCAGTTGTCAGCAGAGCCCCCCAGGAAGGAGAGGCAGGGAAGGTGAGCCCCCAAGAGGACGGACCCTGGATGCGCATCGTCAGCACAGCTCCGAGGGCCTCCCCACTTCACCAGCGCAGCCCAGGAGTCCTGCCCCCCAGGCCAGCTGGTGACTGGGAGGAAGCAGCCATCCAGCTAGGCGCCCTGGGCCGCCAGCCCGGAGACTCCACCCTCTCCGCCGAGACTCCGCCCTCTCCGCTCTCCGCGTCGATAGCACGGGGGCAGGGGGTTCGGTCGTGTCCTCCCCACTCAGTTGGCTTCGCTCTCCGTGAACTCCTCTTTAATGGACTGTTTGCGGGACTTGCAGTCTGGGAGGTCGAAGCCGAAGTCGGCCCACTCGTCGGGCCCCGCGCCCCCGGTGGGGCCCCCGCGGTTGGGGATGGTAATGGTGTGGCGCACGCGGAAGTGCACAGCCTCCATGACCCGCTGGCGCTGAAGTTCCCCCGAGCCCCCGATGGCGATGGTGGCCGCGTTGCTGCTGGAGCGGATCAGCTGCTGGGCACCGTAGTCGTGGCTCTGCTTCAGGTCCTGGAGGCCCCTCCAGATGGTCATGCGGTACTGGTCGGGGATCTTCAGGGTCCCCAGGTCCTGCAGGAGCAGCTGTCAGGCTCTGCCCTTCCCCCACAGCTTCCAGCCCGCACATCACCTGCCCTGCACAGCCACTGGGGGACCAGGAGGGAGGGGAGGAGCCCCCATGGGGGGGGGCAGGGGTGGGGGCACAGAAGTAGACAGTGCCGGATGCCCCTGTGCCAGGTGGTCTGGCCACACCCAATTCTGCCCTCGACAGGACAGGAGAGACAAGAAATGACATGGGTAGGAGTGGGGTGCTGAGGTCATGGGGGCTGCGTAGGGCCTGGTTACTCTGATCACAGTCAGAGCAACAGATGGGGTCCCCCCTCACCAGGTGCTGGAAGACCGCTGCCTCCCAGCCTTAGGACCAAGTCCCACCCTTCAAGACAAAGCAGAGCCTCAGGTTCCTGTCACCCCACCCCCACCCCCCCAAGCAACGCATCAACTGGTGAGGCAGGGTTAACAGGCCTTGAGCTAGTCCAGTGGGGCCACCAGGGACAGGTCAGAGAAGGTAGTGGACAGGCTGCCCTCTGAACCACTGGCCCTGCTCCCTCTGGCAAACCTGCATCCTTTGGCCGGGGAGGAGGCCTCTGTCCCAGGGTCGTCAACTGTGGAGCAGGACCAACAGAGGCTCCAGGCCACTGAGTTGGAGCCCTGGGATCTGGCCCGACAGCTGTGTCTCCCGGCCTCCAGCTAACAGTCATTCCACTCAAGACAACTTCAGGCTATACACTGTGCTAAGTCGCTTCAGTCGTGTCTGACTCTTTGCAACGCCATGGACCGTAGCCCTCCAGGCTCCTCTGTCCATGGGATTCTCCAGGCAAGAATACTGGAGTGGGTTGCCATTCCCTCCTCCAGGGGATCTTCCTGACCCAGGAACTGAACCCGTGTCTCTTACATCTCTTGCACTGGCAGATGGATTCTTTGCCACTGGAGTCTCCTGGGAAGCCCTGTGAGTGCTCGTTGCTGGGACTCTGGTTTAACCCAAAGACCAGCCTCTGTCTGTGGGTCAGGGGTCAGGATGCCAAGGGTGGGGCACTTCTAGCCCTGCACACCCTGGACCAGACATTCAGCTGCTGTGGGTGCATGGCGAGTGGTTTGGGCCTCAGTTCCCCCCGTGTAAACAGTGCCGAGCTAAACCAGCAGCAGATCCCTCCTGGACTTCCCCTTCTGGAATTCATCATGCCTTGGAGACAGCCCACCCCCAGATCAAAGGCCACAGGACAGAGACTCAAGTCCAGATGAGGGACTCGGGGCAAGTCCTTTCCAGCCACATAATGCTGGGTGTAAGCAAGTAGATTTGGCTACTTGCAGGAAGAAGTGTTTTCCAAACTCCCCAGTCCCCCTTACACGGTTAGACGGGAAATGGAGGGACTGCACCGCAAGAGGAGAAAGTTCCCTGGCCTGCAGACAGGGCCCACACTGGCCTGGGGGTGGGTTCTCCATGCCTCTCCCACTGGGCAGTTACCTCTATCGTCAGGTTCTGTAGGTGGTAAATGTTTTGTAAGCCCTGGGAGGTGAAATACTCGATGCAGTTTGGACACCCCAATCCTGTTAGAAAACTGCAGAGAATTGGGGAAACAGAGCAACGTTAACTTGTAAAAACCTGGCTGTATGGCCCATCTGAGTGGGAACCGGCCACCCCCAGGTCTCCCCACCCGGCCCAATGTGGCCACAGCTTCCAGCCCACACTCACCTGGGCGCAGCCTCCGGGGAGCCCCTGGCTTTCTGTGCCCGCCTTCCGAGCACCTGCTGGAGGCTCACTACCCGCCTCCCCCTATCCACTCTCTAGACAGCAGAGCAGGGAGGGCACCAGCTGCAAGGGGCAGCAGGCAGAGACCCCTACCTCGGGCTTGGGGCCAGGCGGCCAGGAGCCACCAGGGCTGAGGTTACTGGGTTTGTGGCAGCACCCAGCAGCAGCCCACGTACCTGACCAGGCTGGGGTCAGCATGGTAGGGGGGTGGCGGGGTACAGTGGGACCCCGAGACCATGGACTGGGAGCTGGGGCCACCATTCATCTCCCCGTTGGCTGGCAGGGTGTGGCTGTGGTTGTTGAGTATCCCGGGGCCTGGACAGAAAGCAGGTGGGACAGTCAGAGGGGGGCAGGCCAGGGCAGGTGTCCCAGGCTGTGTGGGGGAGGCTCGTAAGGCTCAGCCCTCCCCAAGACCTGGAGTGGACAGAGCGGACCGTGCCTCCTGCTCTCAGGCCAGAACTGCTGGAGGGCCCAGCCAGCAAGAGCCCCGAGCGGTCCTGAGCTGGGCAAGAGGGTCTGGAGCCAGGCTCCCCAACCCCCCACCCCAGCCACCCTGTCCAAGCCACTCACCCATGGATCCCAGGTTGGGCCCAGCCACTGAGCCATGCGGGGGAGGCTGGCCCACCAGCTGGTTGACTGAGGGCAGCTTGTTGACGGCCCCGTGTGCTTTGCTCATGGGCGAGAGGACAGGCCCATACGATGGAGGCTGAAGGTGGCTCCTGATCAGAAGGGACAGCAACTCTGAGTGAAGCCCCCTGCTGCAGGGGCCTGGAGACCCCGCCTACACCGGGGTCAGAGTGCATGCCTCTAGCCCAGCCTCCCTGCCTGACAGTGGCCACACTCACTCAAAGGCAGGACCTGGGCAATGGGTAGGAGCCAGAGGGGGGCCGTTCTTGACCCTGGAACCAAATCTGTTCTTGATGGGTCAGTGTTGCCCTGACCACCCCTTCCTGGCCTCCACTCAGCAGACTTCTAGGCTGAGATGCTGCAGTTCAGGGAGCCTTCCTGGAGGAGGGGTACTGCCTAGTGCTGCTGTGTTTTCCCTGCTGGGTCATCCAGCCCCATCTTTCCCCACATCAGACAGGTGGGTAAGACCCGGAGTAATGGGGTTTGAGGCAGAGGTGGAGGGGCTGCACTCACGGCCTCTGCAGGAGCTGCTGCTGCTGCTGCCGGTAGGAGTCCACCAGCTGCTGGGGCACCAGCTCCATCAGCTCCAGGCTCTCCTTGACCTTCATCAGGATCTCAAAGTTCTCCCGGCCCCGCACCTGAGCACAGACAAGCCTGCCCAGGACACGTAGACACTGCCTGGCCCCAGAACGCCCCCACCTCCTGGCGCAGGGGAGTGCCTCTTCTTTCTCTGGGCTCCCCAGCCCCTGCAGCCATGGGGTCCCCTGGTCCTGCTCTCCTCTCCAGAAGTAGGTCTGAGCGAAGCTGGAGGGCTGGCTCCTGTCCATGCAAACCACACCCACCTCTTACTACCCCTGAGTCTTTGCCACACTATCCCCTCTTTTTAGAGCTCAGCAGACCTGGGGTACTGGGGTGGAGGGGCCCTGGACAAACATGGGGCTTCTAGAACAAGAAACTCATTCTTGAAGGACTCAAGACAAGTCCTTGAAAGACAAACAAGCTCACGTCATGGAGACCAGTCCTAGCAAAGCAGGTGGGGGGTTATCTGTGTCGGGGTGGCCGCATCACAGGGCAGCCTATACTCCCGGCTCGGTGATGCACTGGGGCCCACCAGGCTGTGGGATTCCTCCCACATGCTCCCTTGGGTGGGGGTCTGCATTGCCCTGCACACTGTATTACTGTATCCGTCACGAGCCCTCCTGCTCTGGGAGCTCCATCAGTGGACCTGCTCCCCTTGTGGCCAGTCCAGCTCTCTGGGCCCTGGTTCTCCTTTCTGGGATCCACAGATCTTGGGGTCTCAGCTGTCAGGGCATGCTGGATGGCACCTGCCACCCCTGGGGCCCTGGGTCTCCCCCTAGCACCGCCGTGCCCTGGCCTGGGCCCTGCAGCCGTGGGACTCACGTGCATGTAGTACACGTCATCATCACCATGCCGCCTCTTCTTCACGTTGGTGCCCAGGGCAGGAACGGTAGGAGGGCTCTGCTTGAAGGCTGGCAGAGGTCGGGGGCTTTGTGAGCAGGCAGGGAGGAGGCGGGGCATACGCAGGTGAGCCAAGCTAACCCCCTCACCTCACCCCACCACCCGGCCTGAGCCGACCTCCCTGAGGTGTCCCTCGTGGACAGACCTGGAGACCAGTCACCCACTTGGATGAGCAAACTTGAGCGGCCACCCAGGCTGGACAGAGTGGACTGGGGGGGCAGCCACATGGGCGGGGCTCACTCTGTCCCCTGGACACAGGCTTGCATGTTTCCCGAAAGTCTCCAGACCGGTCCAGCTCGTCCCGAGGGTGGCCTGGCTCTGACAGTCCAGAGTTGCCCTCCGCCCTTGCCCCTGCCCCGAGCTCCGCTCACCACGCTTGCTGGCAGCCCCGCTCTTGGCAGCACTCTCATTGAGGGCCTGCTGCTCACGGTAGTGGTCTTCATCTGCTTTGCGGTCTCGGCCAGGACAGGCACAGATGCGGCCCTCGAAAGACCGGCGGCCCAGCACCTGTCCGCTGTCAAGGGCACAGCCAGAACTGTGAGCTCTAGGGGCCCACCTTCCCCACATGCCTTGAACCCCACGGGACTGGCCTTGATGGGCCCAGGGCTCAGGGCTGAGAGCACAGCTGCTCCAGACACCAGGTCTCCTGCCTCACTCCCAAGGTGGTGCCTGCCCCTGCAGCCCCTCCCAGCACATGGCCTGCAGGGCCCCTCCCCAAACTTGCCTCCAGGGCCAGCACCCCTCCTAGGTCATGGCTGTCTCCCCAGCAAGACCCCCAGCAGCACTGGCCCAAATCCCTGCCCTCCCACCCCCCCACTCCCACCTCCAGCAGACTCACTCCCGCGTCTCCAGGGTGATGATGATGAGGATGGGCCGCCGGTTCATGCCCCCAACACAGCTGCTGTTGCACATGAAGTTGTACAGGATGGTGGTGAACTCTGTTCCCACCTGCACACAGGGAGGCGAGGAGGCCGTGTGTCAGCAGGTGGCCTCAGCCCACAGGCGTGGGGGCTCCTGGGCTTCCAAGCACCCATCCCTCACATCTCCGGTGGGCAAGAGGCTGCTGGGTCCTCTGGTCCTCTGCCATCTATCCACCCACTCACCATCCATCTACCTCCATCCACCCATCTTTCCACCATTCACCATCCATCTATCCATCTACTTCCATCCAACCATCCTCCTATGCATCATTCATCATCCATCCATTTATCTATTCACCATCTGTCTATCACCCATGCATGTATTCATCCATACATCTATCTATCCATCCCTCAGCCCCTATCCATCCATCATCCATCTATCCATCTATTTTCATCCACCCATCCTTCCATCCGTCCATCAACTATCCATTTATCCACCCACCATCTGTCCATCATCTATGCACCCAGGCATGTATCCATCTACACATCCATCCACCCCCCATGCCCCATTCATGCATGTATCTGCTTGTCTGACTACAACCTATCCATTCACACACTACACTGAGTGCCATGTGCTGTGCTGGATGTGGGAACCAAGAGAGCCATGGTGGTTGCCCCCACCACCTCCCCACCCTGACACAGGCTGGAGGCTGCCCCGGCAACAGCATGAGCACAGGCCCCTGTGGGCACAGGTGTGTGTTTTGCAGTGTGGGCTCTTCTGGGCACTGCGCTGGCAGAGGGAGGGACCAGACCTGTCCGAGTGGGCTCCACATACACTGGTTGCTGGAAGTTTATGGACCCAGGACTTGTGACCCCGGGGGCATCCTAGGACCACAAAATGTGCAGTTGTTGCAGTATCCCTGGGCCTGGAGGATGGCTTAGGAAACCTGGCCTTTCACAGAACTCCTAGCTCGTGGCCGCCACCAGGGGGCAGGAGAGACCTGCTTTCCTGGCCAGTCCTAGAGGTGATAGCGGGGCTGGAGGCGGAGGGCTTGGGGCGGGGTAAGCCAGGGTGGAAACCCCTCCCAGGGCCCTGGTCCCATTGACATAAGGGCTGTTCCTTAGGGAAGCACGGGGGCTTCTGGGGAACCAGGTACAGGAATGAGGCCCGGAGTGGGAATGCCTAGAGGAGTGGCTCCAGCACTGGGGGAGGGGTCTCATCCAGGGTGGGGGTGAAGTAGCGCCATGCCCCCGACTGCAGGTCTGCCCTCTTCTCCTCGGGGGGCCCCCCACAACCCATTCCACCCGGCTGACTCCCCCTGCCCCGAGTCCCTCCCTCCCCAGAGCCCAGAACCGGGAAGGGAGACAAAGAGCTGGGTTGAGGCTCAGGGGTCGCCAGGCCCACCCCGTGCTGTAGAGCTGGGGGTGCAGATGCCCAGAGAAGGTTGGAGGGGCTGCCCCCAAGCTGAGGGTCAGGCTGTGAGGGACTGATGGACAGATGGGAAGACGAGGGAGGAGCCCCACAGCTGGACTTAACTCTGGACACTAAGGAAGTGACGTGCGGGGTCTCTGCCCCACCCCACCCCCGGCTCCCTACCTGCGGGGGCTCATAGGGCACCATGACGCTCTGCCGGCCGGTGACTGGGTCGTCCACGTACTGCGAGAGGTTGTTGCCCTCCACGCGGATGAGGTGGCTGGCGGGAGCAGACTGTCCTGCCGAGAGGAGTGAGCCGTTTCAGAGACCGTGCCAGCCAGGGGCTGCAGCCCTGTGCCGGGCACATTGTAGCTGCCTCGGGGCCTCCCAGGGGGACCCAGGCGGCAGGCAGGTCTCACAGATGCCCGGGGCATCTGACCCAGCAGCCCTACCCCGCTCCACCCGCCCACCCACCCGATACCCAAGGCTCCGGGCAGAGCTGGCAGGACACAGGACAGGCAAGGTGGATGCTGAGCCCTTGTCAGCGCCCTCCCATTGGACCTGCTGCCTCCAAGTAGGAGGCCGGGCCAGCCCTCCCCTTCCCTCCAGGGTGCTGAGGGGCAGAGGAGGGGGCGGGGACACTCACCTTCATTGAAGTCCCGCCCGAGCTCGTGGTTGGGGCAGCGCTTCACGACCTCGGTCACGTGCTCCGCCTTCTTATAGACAGGCATGGCGCGGATGGCGGTGCCTGGGGGCGGCGGGGCGGACACCTTGATCTGGATGGGGCATGTCTTGGCGATTTGGCAGTAGAGTTTCTTCAGCAGCGGGGAGTACTGCAGGGGATGGGGGTCGCGGTGAGGCTGGTCGGCCCAGAGCCACACCTCCACCTGCTGCGCCCAGCCAGGAGTCCCCACCCTAAGCCCTGGGATGATGGCCTTCGCTGGACACTTCTGGGTATCCTTCCCTCCCAGCTTCTCCCCAGCCCCACTCAGCAGATGCCGAGTGCTCTGTGCAGCCAGGAGGAGGCGCTTTCTGTCTGGATCTCACTGGTTGGAGAAGGAGGCGCCATTAGGTCCATTTTATGGATGAGAATTGGACCATAAAGAAGGCTGAGTGCTGAAGAATTGATGCTTTCAAATTGTAGTGCTGGAAAAGACTTGAGAGTCCCTTGGACTGCAGGATCAAACTAGTCAATCCTAAAGGAAATCAACTCTGAATGTTCATTGGGAAGACTGATGCTGAAGCTGAAGCTCCAATAATTTGGCCACCTGATGTGAAGAGATGACTCACTGGAAAAGACCCAGATGCTGGGAAAGATTGAAGGCAAAATGAGAAGGTGGCGGAGGATGAGATGGTTAGATAGCATCACCGACCCAATGGACATGAGTTTGAACAAACTCTGGGAGATAGTAAAGGAGAGCAAAGTGAGGAGGAGCTGCTGGAGAGCGGGGCTGGGAGCCAGGTCTGGTGCCTCAAGCCTGTGGACCTTAAGCCTCCAGGCCGTAGTGGTTTGAGGAGTGAGGTGCAGCATCCCATGTCGGGTTTAAAAGCCTGGAGTCAGGTCTTCTGGCATTTGTGCAGAGGAGACAGGCACAGGGACTCCCCGGACCATCCTCGGAGGGGCCAGCCCTGCGGTTGGGTTCTGGCCACTGCAAGTGGGGGGCTTTGACCACGGAGCCCCAGGACCCCTAACAGAAACCCCTGACCCAGGGAAGATGGGATGATGCCCACGCCACCTGCAGGGACCCCCAGGGCCAGTGCCCAGAGGTCCAGGTGGCCCACTTGAGGACCCACGTTGGCTCTCACGAGTCCAAAGTGACCTTGATGGAAGGGACAAGTGGACACCCCTTGGAAACAGGGGTGTCCACTCATTTTTAAGCTGGCTGTTCTCCAGTGACTGGCTCCTGGGGGCCCATCGGAGGCTCCTCATAGCCCCATCCATCCACAGGGACAGTGGGGAACATCAAGGTCTCAGAGTCACAGGATGCTTCCTGTCCCTGTGCCACAACCCTGGGTCCCCCCACAAGCCCGGGGGACTTGGAGTTACCCCAGCCAGAAGACTCGGAAGCCCCCAGCACACCACACCATGTTGTGTGGGGTCAGACTGGAGACTGGGCTGCTGCAGTCCAGAGGATGAGCAGGTCTGAGCCTACCTTTGCCAAGGAAGCTGGCGCCTGACACCATGACCCATAGATGAAGGCCACCCTGGCTACTTGCGCTGCCTCCCTGGCCACCAAGGGACACAGTGGACCATCAGGGACTCCTAACCTCAGCCACTCCAAGTCCAGGAAGAGCAAGGGAGATGGAGCTCACCCTGAGCCCAGGGGGAAAGGGTCCCTGCCCTTCAGCGCCCTCGGCCCTGAGCAGCACAGCTGTCCTTCCTCTTTTGAACTGAAACCCAGCCAGAAACGCTGCCCTGTCCCTGCGGTGGGTCTGGGGGGCTTGGGGAACAAGTGGGAGGGTCTCCTTAGTGGCGTCCTAGGGGATGGGGACCCTGCCCAACTCCCTCGGCGCTGGCTACAAGACGAGCACCCTTGTACCCCTGTCACTGAAGAGATCGGATGCCCACAGGGCTTGTCCCCTCCCAGATGCTCTGTCCACTTGTGCCTGCAACCCTGCTGCTGCAGGCAGGCACACTTGCTATGGATGCAGGTGGGCCCTCAGCTGCCAGACAGCAGGCTCAGAGGCCACACGGCAGGGGGCAGCTTGCATCCCAGGGAGGTGACCGCTGACCTCCTGTGTCCCCATCAGGATAAATGCTGCCCCTTCACCAGTTTGGGAGATCGGCTGAGTGTCCTATCTCGAGATCTGTGCCCAGGCAGCAGTAGCCCAGCCCAAAGCAAACCCCAAGTGCCAGCCGAGGGCCCAGCTCTCTTGTTCACCCACGTACGAGGTTTCAGGGCCCGTCCCTGACGTGAGACAAGTGTGCACTTAGTCTCGGGATGAAACTACCTGGTCATCGTCATGGAGGAGCTCCAGGGGATTACCCAGGGGGGTCTTCCTGGTGGAGGAGGGCCCCACAGGGAATGGCAGGAATGGTGGGCTACAGGGACCTGAATACAAGCAGTGATGGAGGAAGAAGCTGGGATGCTGGGAGCCATCCACTCGGCGAGCCTTTGTTGAACACCTAGTGTTTGCTCAGCTCTTGGCTCACTAAGGAAATGAGCCGAGAGGCCCTCCAACCCCAGAAAAATCTAGACTTAGCCAAGGCTCACAGCTCATGCCCAAAGGCCACGCAGCCTCATGGCCTCCTGCTGTGGCTGTTGGATCCCAGAGGGGGATTCCTCCCCTGCAGGCAACCCACCTGCCTTCGGAGGGCCCAGGGAATGAGGTGACCCAGGACTGGGAGGGGCATGCAAAGGACTGCAAAGAGTTGGCCTGGACTACTGTGGGGTGGTCTGCAAGGGGAGACTGCCTGAGGTTTGGCCACTGTGTCCGTTTCAGCTCTGGGCTGGACAGCTGGGACGCCTTAGCCACTGGACAGACCTTTCTGTGACGTGACCATCGGCTGTGCAGGTCCCCCTCTGGGAGTCCCATTCACCCTCTGACTTGTGCTCCTGCCCAAGCCCTGAGATGGGTAAGGTCTACCAAGACCAGGCATTCCTGGCAGCCCCACTGAGGAGGGAATAGAGCCAACAGGGTGGAGCCAGGCTCCAGGCTCAGCCTCGGGAGGTGCAAAACTGCTGCCCCCCTACCCCAACCCCCCAGGCTCCCTGATCACCCCCTGGCTTCAGAACCCTCGCCCCACACACGCAGCCTTTCCCCCTGGGCTGCCTGCCCCAGCCCCACCGGCCACCTCCGCCAGAGCTGAGGACGCCCCACCCTGTGGGAGGAGCTGCCGGGAGCTGTCCCTGGTACCGCCGGGCAGCGGCAGCCCGGCCGCCCAGGTGAAAGCCAAAAGCCAGCTAGGCTGGGAGCACACTGCCACCTGGTGTGCCTCACCGGCCAGCGGTGAGGGTGCAGAGGACACTCTTCCCTCTGTGGTCCTAGCAAGGCCAATCACTGGCTCTCCACTGTTCCCCATAGGGGTGCCCCCCACCCACCGCTGCCCTCCCTACTAGCTGCTCTTGTGGCCTTCGGGCACACACACAGGTCATGCCCCGACTCCAGCAGTGGGTTGATCCACAGATGTCCAGCTTGGCCAGAGTCCGGTAGCGTCAGGGAGAGAGACCTGAGGTCTCCGCCCCCTGGTAGCATCAGTGGTGACACCTGTGGTCGCTGGCCTGCAGGGCAGGAGGGAAGCCTGGGAGGGGAGGGGGCAGGCCAGAGGGGCGGGGGGCAAACCGGTGGTTGGGTGCAGTGTGGGACCTGGAGGGAATAAAGGAGCCCCCCACCCCTCTTCCAGCTCCTCCCCCTCCTCCCAGAGCTCCGGGGCCTCAGGCCATCCTGGGCACGGGGCAGGGAGGAGGGCTCCTGGGTCCTCCTCGGTTCTGTAAGAAAGATCACATGGAGACAGTTCCTCTCCCCCTCCCGCCTGCCTCTCCTTCCTTAGGACCGCTAGATGGATGTGTTTCAACAGATTCCGAGCTGATAAAATCTTATTTATCTTCGGCTGTTGACACGGAGCCGTCAGGACTTGCCTGTTCGGGGATGCGTGTGTTCCTTCGTGTTTGCAGGAAATGGTTCGCCCAAACGCTGGTGTGTGCCCATCCCGCCCCCACCAGCTCTTCCCCTCAGATCCACGCCTCCCCGTCCCCCGCCCAGTTCACGATGGGCCTGGCCTGGCTGGAAGCCGCAGGCCTGGCAGGGTTGGTGCGGGGGTGATGGGAGAGAGGACGGCGGGTGGCGGGCGCGGCGTGGTGGCTGTTAATTTCCTCGCGCCCGCTCCCCGGCAGCTGGGTGCCCGGCATGGGCAGGTTTGGGCAGGAGCAGAGTGGAGAGGTGATAATAACTTGTCTGTCATTTTCCAGGGACGTGTAGCGTCTTGCAAACCGCAAATACCGTTAACCAGCTTGGGTGAATCTGTTACAACAGATTCTGGGAGACGGGGCCCGCAGTGGGGGCTTTATTTTTTTTAATGATTTTTTTATAGACCACTTTTATCTGCTTTGTGTGTGTGTGTGCATGCATGCGCTGGTGCTCACACCCACGTTTCTCCCTGCTCTTGGGTTACGGACCCTTTGAGGACCTCCTCAAGACCACAGACCCTCACTCACCCTAGAAAAGCTCCTGAGTAGATCAGCAGAGTGCTTGGCAAGAAGCTTCGTGGGGTCCCAGGCAGCTTCCAAAGCTCATAAGAACCCCTGGTTCAGCCTTCTTTCTCCCCCCAGGGGAGGAGGCCTCCCAGGGTGACACAAACCACAGGGACAGTGCCCCCTACTCCTGGCCACCCCCCCGTCACTGGCACAGACCCACTCCCACACTCCCGTCTTCACGCAGCCAAGAGGGACTGAGGACACGGGGAGCTCTGACAGACGCCAGCGAGGTGACCGGCCTGGGGGGTGTGGGGGCACCTATGACCATCACCGCAGCCTGCGTCAGGGCACCCACGCTCAGAAGGCAGTGAAGGTCTTCGCTGGAAACCCACACACAAGGAAACCCATGGCCAACACTCCGCCCCGGATGCGGGTCTGGTGGCTGGAGAATCCAGGGAACCTGGGATGCCCAGGGCGGCAGCCGGTGCCTGGCTGGCAGAGAAGGAAGGCCGCTATGATTCTTCAACAGCGCCCTGCTTGGGATGGGGTAGTGTGGGAGATCTTCTGCTGACACCCCCGCGAAGCTGGATGGCCTGGGCTCCCCTCACCAGGAGCCCAGCAGACCTGGAGGTGGAAACAGGCTGTGCTGGTGCTGAGAGACCCTCACTACCATCTTGGGGAGGCCCTGGAGGCTGTGGTCTAGAAGCTGTCCCCTGGAGAGAGAGAGGGGCCTGCAGGGACACCCTCAGTGAGCTGCACCCCCAAACCAGCCCACTCCTCATCCCACTCAAGGCTGTGAGCTGCCAGGGGAAGTGGCTTCTGTCCTGGGATAAAATCAGGGGCAAGGTGGACAGCAGGCGTGCACTGAGCTGACCCAGGA
Organism: Oryx dammah; assembly: GCF_014754425.2. Classification (NCBI taxonomy): domain Eukaryota; kingdom Metazoa; phylum Chordata; class Mammalia; order Artiodactyla; family Bovidae; genus Oryx; species Oryx dammah. The sequence goes on along the minus strand of NW_024070205.1, from coordinate 31,256,861 downwards.
GAGAGGCTCCAGTGGGCACCGGGCCCGCTGTGCAGGGTGGCCAGCGGGGCAGGAGCTGAGGGCCCACCCAAAGCCTGGCCAGACGGGGGACACAGACCAGGTGGGTCTGGGGAAGCCATGTCCACTGGTGTCGAGGCCAGGAAGCCCGTGAGTGGGCGCAGTTGCCCATCTGCATGGCCACCGTTTACTGACACCTTCTCTATGCTGGGTCCACTGGCACACAACCTCCCCCTCGAGGTCACCCTCTCAACCTGATGTTTTAGCAACGTAGAGCTCTGCCTCCAAAAGCTGGGGTGGTGCAGCCCTGGGCCCTTGAGCTCCATCTCCAGACCCCTTGTCACCACTGGGCTTGACTTGGGGCCGTGAAGACCACGTAGCTCAAAGAGGCAGGTGGACAAGGACACGGGCCAGCTGTACCGCCCTTCATCCCAGCTCGCTGAGCCCCAGCCTCTTGGGACAAGGGGACAAACAGGCAGGAGCCTGACCTGCCCTGTCCTGCTGGGGTGGGGGGCGTCCCCCTCGACCGCAGAAGGAGCGTAAGACAGCCTCCTGGTGCAGTGAGGGGTGTCCAGGTGGGGATTTTTGGGGGGACAGCTAGCTGCAAGGGAGGCAGCTGGCCTGGATGCTCCAGCCCCCACTTTTCTGTCGAGATGCTGTGTGATGAGCCTCAGTTCCGACCCTGAAGGGCCGTGTCGAGTCACCGGCTCCCCCGTGAACAGTGCTTGGGGGGGGGGTCCTGGCACACAGGGGGTCCTGCTGTCTCCTCTCTCACTCTGGTCCCTCCAGGAGGAGGGAGCTGCCCAGAGGCTGGCCGTGCCCGTGGCCCCAGTGACACCTCAGGGGCGGGTGGGGACCCTGGGCTCCATCTGGTCCGTGTTCAGTGACCCAGACACAACATGTGGCCAGCCCGGACCCCGAGGAGGAGAAGGACGTGCCCCCACCCCCTACTCCTAGAGCACAAACAGCGTCACCATCCAAAGCACCAAACTTCGGTTCTGCCGGGTCCAAACTCAGTTCCTCTGCCCACAAACTTGGCTTCTGACTTTGCCAGACTGTCTGTGCCGGCTTCCTTTGAAGTCCAGTGTCCCTGCCTGCAGTGGGCATTCCCCCTGGCTGGCCTCATGAAGAGAGCGCTCTGGCCAGAACCCAGCTATCAGGGCCGTGGCCAGGCCTCAGAACTGCCCGACATGAGGCAGCGTGGGGAGGCCGCCTACCAGCCCAGCTCTGATCCAGTGCTGGGAGGGCCCACGGGATGGCCGGGGGAGGAGGCCCCCACTATGCTCACCCTACCCCCTTGTGCCTTTTTGAGTTGTCATGGCCTTGTCGGCATGGTGAAGGCAAGGGTCAGTGGCCAGCTTCCACTCACAGGACAGTCCCAGAGCCTCTGCCTGTGAGCATGCCATTCTGGACACTGGGCTGTTCAGTGCAGGCAGTCATTCCCCCAGCTCCCTGCAGCTTCCAGATGGCCTGGGGGCATCGGGGCCAGAGCTGAACCAGCTGCAGGAGGCTGAGGGGATGCAGAGAGGGGAGGCTGGGCAGTGGCCACAGCAGTGCCAGACACTCAAGGTGGCCTCCTGGAGGGCTGTCACGTCGGTCCCAGCAGGAGCCCTAAGGAAGCACCTTCCTGCCTCTGACCTTCCTGCCAGGTTGCCACAGGCAAGCCCCCAGTTGGGGACCACAGTTAAAGCCACACCCTCCAGCCAGGAAGCAGTGAGAGCGTTTCTTCACTAAATAAACCCCACTCCTGGCCAGCAGGAGAGAAACCCCAGGACCTGCATGCCCTGGACACGGTGGGTGGCCATTTCTCAGCTTTTAGTACAGATGGCAGCAATCAAAGTTTTCGCTGGAACTTTTAACTAGCTAGTGAAGGGTCCGAGGCAGGGAGTACTGACTTCTGAATGTCATCCCATGCAGCGCAGCATGAGGCTCTCCCATTACATCAGCACCACCTGGGCTCTTCCTCCCTGGGCACTAGAGGCACTGGCTGCTCCCCTCCCCAACACCAGGACCCCACATAGGAAGGGGGCCTTGCCCTGGTAGGTCTGTGATCCTGAGGACTCTGCCTCCAGGCCACTGAGTGCTTTTCCCAACAGCCTCTGATCATCTACTTCATCCAACCCTGTGTATATTTCACAGGGGCTTTCCTGCCCTAGAAACTCTGAGGGATCCATGAACTTGAACTTGGTTTCCAAGTTCGGGATCTGAGAAAGCCCCAAAGCAGATTTCCCTGATAACCAACCACAGGGACCCACTTGGCTTGGACACAAAGCCTCCACTCACTGCTCAGCTGTGACCTTCATCCCGAGCTTCCCGTGGCCAAGGCCCAGGGCACTCAGCCCCCTGCCGCTGCAGCAGTGGTTCTAGGAGAAACCGAGGTGGGGTCTCCCCTTCTGTCCTCACTTTCCCACCCAGAAAGGGGGCTAAGGGAACCTGAGAGTGAGCTGAGAATGGCGGGCCTGACTGAGGTGTGGCAAGAGAGGAAGAGAGGCGGGTCCCATGCCCAGCTCCCCTGACCCCCAGGCTCTCCTGGCCTGTGGCTACTTTTACTTTTGAGCCTGGTCAGACCCGATCGTTCTAATTATACAATGCTCTTGAGGAGTTTTCATTGGTCAATAAGAAGCAGAGAGAACGCGGCCAGGCAGACTCCACCCGCCCAGGGGCAGCTGTCACTCACTCGCTGACAAACAGTGATCACAGACTTGCTGGGGGCCTGGGTGCTTCCTGCCATAGCCACTGGCAGGCCCTGGATCTCTGAGGGGTCAGCTCCCCTTACCACTGGTCCCCTGGGTCCTAGGGGTGGCTGCAGACCCAGCCCTCAGAGCTGGGAGAAGGCTACTCCTTAGATGCGCCCCACAGAAGTACACAGGCTGTGCCTACAAGCTAAGTAATGAAAGCCAGCAGTCAGACTGCTGGGGTTCCAATCCCTCTCTCCATTGGCTGATGGGTGACCTTGAGCAGGGACCTGGCCACCCAAGCCTTATCAGTAAAGTGGGGAGACCCTGAGAGCCTACAGCATGTACTGGGGTGCTCTTGGTGGGGCCTGCCCACAGAGGGACCCTGCTGGGGCACTGTCGATCTGCAAACCGGTCACCCCAAAATCCAGAGAGCTGTGTCCAGCTCAGAAAAAGTCCCAGGAGATGAGAAATGATGTGGATCGCATTGTGCCCTTTCCACAGCCCCATACTTCCGAGATGGACCCCCGAACCCAGGGGCTCCTCTACCAGAACCTTGGGGTGGGGGGTGGCAGCTGCCTGGGAGCACCCCTCAGCAGCAGGGACTCAGAGCTCCTCTCAAGGGCCCCCAAGCTGAGCTCTGTGACCTCCCGAAGCAGGGCTCTCTGGCTGCTTGAGGGGACAGAAGGAGAAGAGGTGACCCCTACCTCGGGCCGCAAGCCAGGCATTGACAGCCCAAGTCCAGCCACAGGAAGCCCTGCCCCCAACCTCAATACAGGGTGAGGTTTGCTGAAGACCCTCCCTGAGGGTGGTGCACCCGATTCCCCTAAATAACCCGCATTTCATCTCCACAATGTACCTTGTTAGGACTCTTCCTTCAGTTTCAAATATGTATAATTGCTCCTGGTGCCAGTAAAAGGTATTAATTCCTCTTATGCATTCCATAAACTTTCAGGATAACGCAATTGATACCGCGATCATGTTGGGACACCTCCACTATTATTTTCCTGCTTGCAAACCTCCGAGGGGCTGGAAAGTTTTCTCCCAAATCCATTAGTGTTGACTCAGCCCCGTTCTACTCAGGAATCCCATGAAGTGCCTTTGTGTTTCCTGGGCCCCCACCATGTGCTTCTAGGAGGGGCATCACTTGGCCTTCGTGGGCCAGCTACCCCCCAAGACAGACAGATGGACACATTCCCCACTGAGTCTGAGGGCAGCTGGAAGTCACTGAGGGGCTCTGTCCAGGCTGGCGGGCTGTCCATAGGTCCCCGAGGGGCCAGCTGTGCCCTCACACTCCCGCATACCCACACCATCTCGCCTCACGGCAGCCTGCCCTGTGGGCCATCAGCAGTGCCAATCAGTCTGCCCAAGGCGACCATAGTGGGCCAGGGCTCTGAGCACAGCAAGTCGCCCTTCTGCCCTCGGACCCCCTCCCCAAACCTCCAGAACACTAAGGACAGCCCTTCCCTGGCTCCCAGGCTCAGCCTGGGAGCAGGGGGAGGCTGGGCTGGGCTGGATAGCATCCAGACGCCCTCACAGGGGCTGCTGCTGCTCTCTGCTCCCTGGGACTCTTGTCACCAGCTGTCCCCACACTGACAGTGTAGGGGGCCTCCCGGGGTGGGAGTGGCCATCCGGAGGTCAACAGAGGGCGACCTGCCATGTCTGGGGGAGGGTGTGGAACAGGGACCCGGGAACCGGGCACCTCCATCCCCAGCCTGGCTCCACCCACCCACCAGCCCAAAGAGCATCAGTGCCCAAGGGCGCCAGCCTCACTCACACCCGTGAGCTCTCATGGTGCCTGTCTCTCTCCAAAGCGCAGAAGGGCCCTCAAAATGGACAAGCCACAGCCGGGATGCTCACAGGCAGCGAACACTGCCAGGGGGTGGGTTTACAGAACCTCCTGCGATAGTGCCCTGACTGGCCACACGCCCACCTGGCCTTGGCCCTGCCCCTTGTTCAGTCTCAGGAAGAGCCCAGGCCCCTCCTCTGGCTGCTCAGTTACCTGCCACCCACCACCGGTTCCTGGAGGAGGGGAGGGGCTGTCAGAACCCTGGGCAGCAACCAGGAGGCGCCTGCACACGTGTGTTTAAGAACATGTATGCATGCCTGCACACGTGCTCCCATGTGCGCACAGTATCTGCATGCATGCGTGTGCACACGTGTGCTGTGGTGTGCCTGTGTGTTATGTGTGCATGTCTGCATGTGTTCGCACGTCTGTGCATGTCTGCATGTGTGTTCACACGTCTGTGCATGTCTGCATGTGTGTTCACACGTCTGTGCATGTCTGCATATGTGTGCTATGTGTGCGTGTCACATATCTGAGTGGTGCATGCACGCATATGTGCACATATCCTATGAGCTGAGGGCTCCAGGCCCTTCTGAGCCCTCAGTGTGGGTATGAGACCTGAAGTCTGAGGCACACAGGTCAGAGCAGATCCATCCAGGGCTGTGGGACTCGCAGCGGGCATTGGCCAAACAAAAGCCAAAGACCCCATTAACAGCTGCAGCCGTGTGGGGGCTGGTGAGGGTCTTTTGCCTGAGCAGGGAGAGGAGTGAAGGCAGCAGTCAATCTGGAATTGCACTTGAGAAAAATATGAATTATCTATCAGTTACCAGCAGGCTGGCGTAGGGGGCAGTGGGCGGCACAGCAGAGGCCAGGATGGCAAGCCCGAGCGGCAAGTCTGAGCAGTGCCTGCACAGCCAGGGCCCCGGAGCCGTGAGCAGGGAGGATGCCCAGTGGTCTCCGTCCTCACCGGGAGCTGGTCGCCCATCTGCCCCCTCCCTGGGCAAGGAGGAGAGCCTGTGGGGACAGGGTCCACTCCCAGAACTGAGGTGCCAAAAATCTCATTATCAATGTTTGTCCCATCTCTACCCTGGCATGGAGAAGGGCCGGAGAGGGGGATTTGTGAGCACCGTCTTCCTCCACTCAGCTCCATGAGCCATGGCGGAGGGTGGGGGTGTGCGGGGAGGAAGGGAGGGAGGGAGGTATCCACTGCTGCACAGGGGCGGGGGGTGGGGATGAGAGGGGTTGGAGGTTGGAGGCAGAGCCGCTGGGACAAGCGAGGCTTCCTCTGCCCCCTGGACAGACCACCCATGCGACCACTTAGGGCCAGCATAACTGTGACCAAGTCATGAGCCCCTCCAACCCTAAGGTCACACACCTGGCAGGGGATGGTAGAGGAAACCAGGCACCAACGGGCAGCTCCCATCCCTCCCCGAGGACCAGCTCAGACCATTCCAGGCGCTCCAAGTCCCCAAGATGCGACAGAGATTCCACCAGCATCCTCAAACAGTGGAAAGAAAGGGAGCCAGGACCCCCACAAGCTGCCCACCAGGACTCCTAAGAACCAGCAACTTGGGCCCCAATGAGAGAATGTCAATGAAGAAGGGACCGGGATCCTTCTGCTTAGAAGAGAGAGAAAGGGCTTAAGAAGCAAGTGGGAACTTAAGGGTGGTAGTGAGCCTCCTGTTGCTTGAGGTGTGCAAGTGCAGTGATGTCTCGAGGGCCAGACCTCACAGCAGGGGTGTGGGGAGCAGGACCCCACAGGCCATAAAGAATCCCTGGCAGATGCAGCTTTGGGTAAACAACTTTGTCCAGGAGGACTAGGCTCCATGGCACCCCCATCATCTAAGGAAATAATAAAGACATGCCAGCACTAAGCCCCATGCAGCACAGGCACCATCCCATTTAAGCCTTATCACCTTCACAATAGAGCAAAGGAATGAACATTTGCAGATGAGGCCATCCGGGCACCAACGGGACCAGGTGCTCCCCTGGCCACTGCAAGCCCTGGAGTCAGTCTGAGCCTTGACTCAGCAATGGGTCAGCATCTCGGGAGCCCACTGCTCAAGCAAGAACTCAGAAATAGCTGTAGGGGGCCCTCAGGCTGCCTTTTGCTCTGCCCCATATCTGGTTCCCCAGAGTGTGGGAAAACCACAGTCTGGGCAATGGGCACTGGGGACAGTGGGAACCAGTTCTTAAAGTGGCAGAACCTTAGTGTCACCTTCTCAGCACTTCCATGGGGGCCAGAACCAGCCCCCCAGCACAGCACAGCGTCCTCTGCTCCAGGGTCCTTTGCCAGGAGCTATGAGTGAGCACAGAGCTGCTGTTCCTGGAGAAGGTGATGTGGCCCCATGGCCAGGACCTGCCAAGGGTCCACAGAGCATGAACCAGAGCCAGGCTCACTTTGCCTTCCTGGGGGCAGGCAGGAGATGTGGCAGGTCCTTGGGGTGCCCTTTCCTGCCCCATGCCCTGTGTACCCAATGCTCAGAGGTGAGCTGCTAGTGTATCCAGGGGTCTCGGAGTCTCTGCAGCCTTTACACTGCCCCCGCGGGGACATCGGGCAGCCTGCTTCTCACTCAGCCACAGTAGGGACAGTGCAGTTCCCATGCCAGCACACCCTGACCCTGCCGGTATCTGTATAACTCTGAGAAGGTGGTCTAGACTATCCTGCACGCATGCTAATTCGCTTCAGTCGAGTTTGACTCTTTGCCACCCTGTGGACTGTAGCCCACCAGGCTTCTCTGTCCATGGGATTCTCCAGGCAAGAATACTGGAGTGGGTTGCCATGCCCTCCTCCAGGGGATCTTCTCAACCCAGGAATCGAACTTACATCTTGGGTTTCCTGCACTGACAGGTGGGTTCTTTACCACTACCGCCACCTGGGAAGCCCAGTCCTGGACTATAAATGGGTCAGTAACAGGTTCTACCTTCTGGATTGTAAGCAGTTTCAAGGGTTAACATAAACTCCAAGAGCTTAGGGCAATAGCAATTCACAATAGCAATTCTGGGGAGCAGCAACCGTGGGCGTGTGGGATGATCTCAAAGTTGGCAAAATCTCGATGGTGGGGGGTAGGAACATACAGATGTTCCCAAGGGCACGCGGCAGGTCCATCTCGACCTCCTGTCTCACACTCACGCTTGGGGATGACAACCCAGAGACAGAGTGGGCAACGCCTAAACATGCCTACAACAGAGGCTTCTCGCCAGCCCTGCACTGCCTGGAGGAGGTGGCCTCTGTGGACCCAGGGACCGAGCTCAGATGGCTTCAGGTGTCCGAAGCCAGGGAGCCTCCTGTCCACCCAGGACAGAATTCAAACCAGAGCCCCCACCTGAGCACAGGGATGCTGGCCAGACAGTCTTGATGAGAAAACAGTCTGCCTCTGTCCTCACTGGGGATGAGGGACATGTCCATCCCCTCTAGAGCATTGTGGGCGGCTCTGAGGGAGGCTGGCCCACTCTGGCCACGCGTCCGAGGGCTGGGCACGCCCAGACTGCCCAGCCCTGAGACCCACCCCCTGCCTGATGCTCCTCCTGGCCAGTTGGGAACCCTGAGCGGACATGGGTGTATGTGGTCACCCCCTCCCCGCCCTGGGCGCCACTCACCGTCCAGGTGGCTGACTTGGCTGTGCTCGACTGCTGGAAGGTCACCTCGAAGTGGTGGGGGCCAGGGTAGTCGGTGTTGGAGGGGATGACGGGCGCGGGTGACATGGTGTCGAAGGTGGAGCTGGGCTGTGCGTAGGGCGAGTGGGTGGGCACGCTGGCGGCGTGCTCCGGGGTGTAGGGGCTGGCCGAGGCCGCGCGGCTGCTCATCTGGTCCATGGTGCTGCTCAGCAAATTGAACTGGGACTGGCGGGAAGGGGAGGAGGGAGGGGGAGACACACAGTCAGGCTGGAGAGTGGAAGCCATCCCGTCCGGGGAGGTGTCCTGTTACAGGAGCCTTAAAGGGCCAGCGGCTCAGTCATCCCAAATATTTCCTCGGTGCCCCCCCACCCCTGACAGGTCACTACTTGTGTCGGGATAAACTGACATATTCACCTCGCCCTCCTCTCTCCATCAGCCTCCCGGGTGCCAGGGCTCCTGGGGCTCTGCTGAGCGCACCTGGAGGGACCTGCCTGTGGGGGCGGCTCCCAGGGCTGATGCCCTGGCTGCACTCTCTGGGGGCAGAACCTGGCTCAGCATCCTCATTTCTTGCCACCCCAACCCCCGCCCCCTTCAGTTCAAAGCGGGGAGACCTCGCCCCAGGGAATCAGGCAGAAAGAGGGTGCCCCAGGGTGCAGGGGGCACACCCCAGGCTCCGTCCAATGCAGGGGCTGCCCTAGAGGTTCTGGGGATCCAGCCCTGTAGGGTTGGGGGCTGGATGGTGGCTGAGTCAAGAGTCACTTTCAAAGGGCCCCTACAGGCTGCCTCCATCCATCAGCATCTGAATGCCCCCCCCCCCCGCCCCCGCAGTTTCCCCTGCTAGCATCTTCCACACCCTCCACTCACAAAAGGAACAGGAACTCAGCCTCACTGTGTGGGCGTGTCCCCTGGGACACCCTCTGCGGGGTCCTGACCGTCAGTCCTACCAGGAGCTTAAGGGAGACCCCAGCAAAGGGAGGGGGTGCCAACCCATGCTTCAGTGCCTTGAGGGCAAGGCAGGCCTGAGCCCCCCCAGAGGGCTGGCACGGAAGACCGCCCCTCCCGATTGGGAGGCTTCAAGCAGGAGGTGGTTCAGAGGGTGACACAGTAGCAGGGACCAGACCAGCTCTAACCTCGAATGCTAAACTGCTCCCTCTCTGTGCCAGTTGCGCTCCGTGGAGCTGTTCCTCCTCACCATCTGGGGTGGGTGTTGCCGCCCCCACTTGCGGATGAGGAGACTGAGGCTGGAGAGCTGGTGATAAGCTGGGGACTGTGAACCGGGGGACTTGCGTCTGGCCGGCGGAGAGCTTGGAGTCTCCCTAGTGGGGTGAGGGTTAGGGGTTCGGGGGAGGACCAGAGGTGGCGGGGAGGAGGACGGGACAGTGGGAGAGGGGCCCTCCTGCTCTGTCCTCTTCTCCATAGTGAAAAATAAAAGAGAAAGTTCCTCCCATGGATGGTGAAGAGAAGCTCCGCCCTGGGGCAACCCATACTCAGCACCCCTCTGCACATCAGGAGGCTGGGGCTCCATGACCCAGAGTCCCCTCCCGCTCTGTACTCCTCCCCAGGCACGCATTCCCCTGGGCCCCTCCCAGCCTGGAGAGGTGACTCCTCCCCTGAGGTCTGCCCAGCCTGGAGGAAGCTTGGCTCCGGTGATGATGGAGCCGGGAGGTGACCTGTGACGGACAGCAGGTGGCTGGTTCTTAGCAAAGCCACTGCTCCCTGCTCCTCCCGCCCACTGTGCCTCCCGGAGGTGGGTGCCCCGGCCCCGATGGCTGACTGCCACCCAGTGCAGATCGTCTGGCAGTGGGGCAGAACCCCCAGGCCCACCCGTGCCCTCGCCATCAGGGACAGCCAGACTGGGTGAGGCCATCAGGGCACAGGCATGACGCCCTGGCCCAAACTGCCATTGGACAGGTGCCTTAAGCAGATCCCTTTTCTATTTGAGCCTCCAGGGCCATTCCCTACTCCCTGTAAACCGAGGCTCCACCACCAGTGGGACAGGGAGCCCTGCAGGGCAGACCCCACTTCACTGTCTCGTTGAGCCTCCTGCCCTGGTCAGTGCTGCACCACCCCTGCCACAGCCTTCCTAACCTCTGTGCCTCATCGGTAAGATGAAGGGGGCCCAGTGCCCACTGCCCACCTTGCAGGCGGATGAACAAACTGCAGAGTCCGTGTGATGGAACATTATTCCTCCACCGTCAGAAAGAAATGAGCTACTGATGCCACAACCCAGAGGAGAAACACACCACGCAAAGGTGTAGACACAAAAGCTCAGACGTCTTCTCTCTCTATTGACATGACAGTCCAGGGGTGGCAGACCCGGGAGAGAGACACAGGCAGGGGGCGGCCAGGGCTGGGGGGCTGCAGGGTGATGGCTCAGGTGCAGGTTCCCTTCTGAGACTATGAAAATGTTCTAAAATGGACTGTGGTGATGGGTCCATGTATCTGTGCATTTTTTAACTGAAGTATAGTTGATCTCTGATGTGTTAATTTCTGCTGTACAATAAAATGACTCAGTTATACACATCTATACACCTGTTTCGTATTTTTTTCCATTCTGGTTTATCACAGGATGTTGAGTATGGTTCCCTGTGCCATAGAGCAGGGCCTTGTTGTTTATTCATTCTATACATAATAGCTTGCATCTACTAACCCCAAACTCTCAATCCTTCCATCCTTTACCCCCCACCTCCTTGGCAACTCTAAGTCTGTCCTCTATGTCTGTGAGTCTGTTTTGTGAATATATTCAAAAAACAGTGAATGGCGTACTTCAAACTGCATACTGCAAACACTGAACTGAACACAGCTGAGCTGTGTGGTAAGTAAATTGTAACTCAGTAAAGCTATTGAAAACAAAACAACGAGGGACCCTGTGGATCCTCACCTCTCCTGAGCCCAGGTTGTTCTGGGGATGGGAGGATTGACAGCCATCCCCTCCCAAGGGCCCATCTGGGGGTCCCAAGTGCTCTCACACCCCCTTGCTCCAGGAGAGCTCTGCTCTGTGCCCCCCTGGTTTATGCCTCCCCACTGGACTTCAGACCCCACAAGGACAGACCTTGTCTCACGGGCATCAGTGTACCCCCACATGGACACAGGAAATGCAGCCGGTGTGAACTGAGCTGTGCTGTGAGCATAGAGAACCAACTCCAAGGACTTAGTGCCAACGAAAAGAATAAAATAAAATATCTCGTTCACAGTTTTATATCGATGGCATGCTGAAATGAGCATAGTCTGGGATAAGTAAAATAAATTCTTGAATTATTTCCATTGTTTCTTTTCACCATTTTTAACGTGGTTACCAGAAAATGCAACATTATGTATGTGGTTTGCATTCCGTTTCTCCTGGACATTAGGCACAAGATCCTCAATCAGTAGCTGATGAGGGCTCACAGCTGGAATTATTGTTATTATTATTAATTATGAGGGACTTGTAGCTGAAATTATTGTTATTACTATTATTACTATTAATTATCAGCACACCCTTTAGGGGTGTAGTGCTTTTCTCATTATGCTGTGGTTACTCAAGAGGGTTCCTCCCCTCAAAAAAGAGGGTTGCTGGACAAGAGAGTGAGCAGGCACAGGGATGAAGGGGTAGGTGGATGAATGGATGGAAGAATGGAGGGACAGTGGTGAAGGGAGGGATGGGTGGGTGGATGGATGGATGGATGGATAGAGGGAGAGAAGAATGGAGGGAGGGATAGATGGATGGAGGGACAGATGGATGTGTGGATGTATGGACAGAGGAAGGGAGGAATGGGGGGAGGAGCAGAGGGATGGATGGATGGATAGTTGGAGGGATGGAGGGATGGATGGAGGGGTGGGGGGCAGCAGGATGCCCCTCCCACCATCTGGATGCCCAGGCATGAGCATGGGATGTAAGCCTGCTCCCCATCACAGGAGGCTGAGAGCCCTGTGGGTCCTGGGGGAGGAGTCCCAGCCTGCACTCATTGCTTTTCTTTTCTCGGCGGTAAGCATGGCCCTCTAGAGGGTCTTCCCTGTCCCTCCACTGAAGGCTGCAGGGAGCCTTCCTCATCTTGGCCGCAGAAGCGTCCTGTGTCCTGAGCAAGGTGGCCCAAGCCAGGGGTCTCAGCTCTGTCCTCCCTGCTCCATCCCCAACAGGAAGGTGGCCCAGGCCAGCGGGGCAACAGCCCTTGCCTCCTAGTTCAGGAAAGGCGGGAGGCCGCCCCACGACAACGTGTTCAGATTTTAACTTGTCCACATTCTTTTCAGATCTGAGGCGGGTGCCAGGGAATTAGTCATTGAACCAAAAGGAGCCGGGCTGATAGGATCTACACGCCCAGCAGCCACAAAGCAGGGAGGGGGATGACTTCCAGCAGGCTGGCCCCTGTGCAGGAGACCTTAATGAGATGTGGGACCACTGAGTCCAGAGAGGGTCTTGCCCCCTCTGCAGGTCCTCTTCTTGCTCCAACCTAGGTTCAGGGGCTTCCTGTGGTCTGGGGTCTTGGGAAGCCCCCTCACCTGCCCAGGAGCCCGAGGACAGTGGCCCTGTGCTGGGTCCAGCTCACGGGGGCAGACGCTGTCCCTGGGGACATTGGGGCTGCCCCTTCCTCCCTCGTGCTTCCCCAGGGACATCTTGCCCACACCCTGGAGCCAGCTGTTCCTGCAGCTTTTCCCTGCGGCTTTGAGCACAGCTGGGAACCTTCAGATTAGAAGCGAGGCGCCTCCGCCCTGAAGGGCCCTTTCTTTCCTGCCCACAGGAAACTTCGCATTTCCTTCCTCCTGATGGGAGCCTTGCTGGGGACCCCTGCCCCCCAGACCCAGCTGCTAAACAGGAGCCTGGACCCGGTAGGGGTGGTGGTGGTAGGGAGGGGAGGCCAGCGTGGTGCCTGAGGTCCAGGGTGGTGCACCCACCGGAGCCTGTGGAGGACGGGGCGTTCTCCAGAACCAGAGCCGCCCCCCCAATCCCCGGAAGCTGAGACGAGACCCACTTGCCAGCAGCGAGGAACTTGGGCAAAACCAGGACTTTTTTGGTTTGTTTTGCTTTCAATAAGAACTCCCAGGAGAGTGGGCCGATCGGGACACGCCCGGCCCGCGGCGGCCCACAAGTGCCTACATGCGCGTGCAAGGCTCTGGGCCCGACCCAAAGAGGGCCGTGAGCGGGAGCCGGCGGGTGGCCTCTACTCCTGCATCTGAGGAAGCACCGGGCCTGCCTCTGAGGCCTCAACGCATTGGGCGGGTGGGGTGGAAGCACTGAGAGGGGGTCAGCCGAGCCAGCCCACTCCAACCCTCGATGCCTCTGGCTGAGCAGGACAATGCCCCAGGGGCCTCTCCCGCCAGGACCACGCAGCCCCTCCCAGACGGTCCGTCCATCTGCTCCACAAACGCGTGTCCTCAGGCTCTCTGTCTACTTAGAGCAAGACGCTGAGCCAGAGCAGATAGGCCAGAGCTGCCCTCCGGGTGCCTGTGGACTGCAAACCCACACGGGCAGGGCTTCTGTTTAGAGCACCTAGGTTTATGTCCCAGCCCCCGAAGGGCAGCCGGGCTTGCTCCTGGGGTCAGTGTTTCTCTGACAGGAATCTAGGGTGGCCCCATTTTTGCTCTGTGTGGGACCTCAGGGCCCAGGGTCGGGGAAGGCGTGTGCATGCACGTGCTCAGCACACACGGGGTTGGGGCAAGTGTCCCACTTCAGGCGAGTCAGCAGAGGGAGGAGGTTAGATGGGGAGGGAGGGGAGGGACCGAGGCGGCCCCGCCCCCTGGATGGACACCCTCTTGGCCTCGAGAGTCCCAGGGAAAGGATGGGGTTCCCGAAAAGCAGTGGGGAGAGGTCCAAAGGGGACTGCCCCTGGGTGGGATACCATCCCAGCTCCTGCCCCACCCCCACCCCCACTCCCCTGTACCCAGGCCCCAGCCTCAGGGGCCTCCCTTCAGTCCCTGCTGATTGGCTTCGGGTTTTCCCCAGCACAGATTAGCCCCAGACTGGATGCTCAGAAGCTCTGGGTTGAACGAACCGGATCCTGAAACTCACAAGTAAACCCCCCAAATCACACATGTCCATTGTACCTGAGTGCTAGGTGCACTTTGGAGCCGAAGGCAGCTTCAGCCCACGGCAGCCCTCCTGGGAGACCCTGGTGGGAGTGGCCCCATGTGCCAAAAGTGTCTCTGCCTGCCCTGGGGCTGGGCTGCCTCGCAGGGAGGGCAGGGAGGCCTCCCCCGCTGCGTCCTCCTCTGTCCCCTACCAATCGCCATCCTAACCAGTCTTCTCCAAAACCGAGGCTCCACTGGGTCCATCCTTCCACTGTGAGCTGTGTTCTGTAGGTTTATAAGTATCCCATTTCACGTGTTTATCTATTTAGAATTTTTAAACCATCTCAAACGATTTTGGGGGGTGTTCCTAGAAAATAAACTGCCTTTTACAGCCTGTGTCCCCACCCCTCCTAATCTCGTGCCTCTCTGTGTCCATGAGCATCTTCAGCAAGGCTCCAGGATACTAAGATCAGACACCAACAGCACAGACCACACGGTCAGGGATCCAGCACAGATTTACAATCAGGGCTGACAAGCACTGATCTCTGGAGTAAAACATGTTTTTAGTGAGCATGGCAACAGAAAACTTGTCAGGAAAATTTAAAACAACTCTGGAGGCTGAGCAAAGCCAACCAGGAAATGTGGAGCTCAAACACTGATTCAGGGAGCATCTATCTCAGCTGCAACGACACACCTGCACCTCTGGGCGGTGGCAACAGCTCTGAGGGAGCCTGTTTCCAGCCTCCTCCTGACTCTACAGGGCCTTTGCCTGTGCTGCCTCCCACCCCCACTCACCCCCAATGCCAACTGCCTCCTCTGCCTGTACCACCTCTTAAGCCTCAACTCTTTCCCGAAGCCTCCCAGCCTGTCTCCCCTTGCTTCTGTTTTCCAGGGCTTCCTCTGTTGCTTCTCTGGGTAGAGTAACTGACACAGTGACGAACACCTGTGTGGGTCTGCATCCGTGCCCACCTTTCACCAGTGGCTTCTGAGGGTCAAGCAGTTAAAAAGCTGAGAGGGTGCCCAGCACCCAGCATGCACCGAAGTGTCTACTGTTGTTCCTACCAGCTCTCTCTCCCCCACTTGCCCCAGGTGGGCACGAAGGCCACAGTCCTGAGAGCTACTGTACGGACAGCATCGTTTCCAGGTCCTCTTTTTCCAAGCCACAGGAAGGCCAGCTCACCCACCCTGCATTCTCCCGCATTTCTGGCAGAAACGGAAGTTTCGTGCTTTTAAGGTTTCTCCTACTCATTTAAGGTCTGGTAAGAAGAAGACTGTCACTCAGGATGCCCTCCCAAGGCCCTGAGGGTCTGTCCCAGAAAAGATCAGAAGGGAGTCAGTAGGGGACAAAAAAGACAGGACAACTCAGAAAAAGCCAAGGAGCCTGTCAGGTGGGGAGCAGCATGAACAGGGACCCAGGATGACACATCATTGCGGGATCCCACTGTCCAGGGAGCAGGGTGGGGAGAGAGAAACTTCCCATCGGCGTGGGAGCCCTGACCTTAGCACAGGGCTCCTCCACCACGGTGGGCCACCCATCAGACGCCCTTCTCCTGCTCTACTTCCTATTTCTACATTAAAAGCCTGCTGAGTTTCCTGCACACCTGCAGCCACAGAAGCAGCTGGCCAGCACTCAATTCATGGCCCCCGAAGTGTGTGCCGTGACCCAAGTGCAGACCTTATCAGTGCCTTGAGTACAGCCAGTATGTGGGGTATCTGGGAGGGAAAAGTGGCAAGGAGCACTTGCTGACCTGGAGCTCCTGTCCCTGCAGGAGCCAAGCCTGCTCAAGGAGGGCATGAGGAAAGGGGAGGACCTGCCACACCTTTGGCTCTTTAAAATGGGCCCCCTTCTGGCAGAGGGCAGAACAGTTTGATAAAGAGCCATCTCCCCCACAGGCAGGGTTGAAGTTCCACCACATGGGGCAGTGCCCAGGTCCTGTCTCCAGGGAGCGCTGGGGGCCCCCCCGGCCTGTCCCAGGGCTTCCAGACCCCACTGGCCCATCCCAGCCCTGCTTCTTCCAGGTGGCCTGGCTGCACGGCTCGGCCTCTGTTCTCAAGAGGCCACGAACCCTGGCGACAGTGGCCAAGCAGCGGAACACCCACTGGCTATGTCCCAGGGCGCCGTGTGGGAGTGGGTTGGGGCGGAAATGCAGGATTCTAGAGAATTCTAGAGAAGCTAGCAGCATCCTGGGAAGACGCTTTTCTGGGCTGCCCTTCGTCCCTGCTCCTTCCGGGAGAGGCAGCGGCATTTAAGTTCTCAGCAGACTGAAAGGAAATAAAGGATCAGTTTGTCTTTTTTCAATTGGGAGGTGGGGCTGTCCCTTTTCCTCTGGCTGTAAGCCTCCACACCTTTGTAGAACCCACTGCAAAGGTCTCACACCCTTGCCCCTCAGTTAGTTTTAGAAGCTGAAAGCGGGTCTCCCTGGATTCACGTCAGGCCAGGCGCAGGACTGCTCTGTGTGGAGAGAACAAGCAGGCAACAGCTGGACTGGGTGCCCTCCCCAACACCCCGCTAAGCTCTTCTTGCTTTTTGACCTGAGCTAGGTTCACAGGGATCATGTGCGGGACCCTCGAGAACCAGCGGGGAGGTCTGGCTGCCGAGTTGGCCCTATCCATGTCCCCCATCCTTTCTCTGAGACTCCTGACAAAGGGCAGATAAGATGTTTCCCAAGAAGCCTAAACGCAGGTCCCAGCACAATCCACCATGTCCTTCCCAGATGTGCAAGGCAGCGACCCACCAGCCCAAGGCTTCACAACTTCCTCATCTTCCTTCCCTCCCTCCCTCCCGACTTCCACCCTTCTCTCCCTCCCTCCCTCCCTCTCTCCCTTCTTCTTTCCCTCCCTCCCTCCCTCCCTCTAAACCTTGCTGGGTCCCAGCAGACTCACTCCTGCTGCCTCTGCCTGCCTGTCTGCTGCACCAAGTCCCCCAAAGCCTGCAGCTCCCACCCTGCATCTAGCACTGCACCTGGGTCTGCAGACAGTCTTCACAGCCCCAAGGGAATAGGCTCTAGGCTGCTCTCGTCTGCACACCGGCATTCGAGCTGTGCAAGGCTTCCCCACTGGCTGGCTGTTCTCCCGGAGAGAACACTTCAACCTTTCACCCCAGGGAAGCCCTGAGCCCTCCAGCTCACAGCAGGGGCTCTCAGCCCCCTCTTGCTTCTTCCTTACTCCCTCCAGGCCCTGTTCTAGGCCCACCTCCCCAGAAAGCCTTCTCCAGCAGCCTGGCCTGGCTGGTCCCTCCAGGCAAAGGGCCACAGCTGAGCCCAAAAGGCATGGCCCACAGACCCATCCTTTCCTTTCCAGGTGGGGCAACCTCTTGTCATGGGAGCCACATCATCCTACTGCACCTGTCTGTGTGGTCTGTTGGGGTAAATATAGTAAGTCCCCTACATATGTACAAGTTCCGTTCTGAGAGCTCATTTGTTAAGTTCAATTTGTTCATAAGTCCAGAAAAGTTAGCCTAAGTACCCAGCTAACACAACCAGCTGCTGCTGCTGCTAAGTCACTTCAGTCGTGTCCGACTCTGTGCGACCCCATAGTCGGCAGCCCACCAGGCTCCCCCATCCCTGGC
This sequence comes from Oryx dammah, assembly GCF_014754425.2. NCBI lineage: Eukaryota > Metazoa > Chordata > Mammalia > Artiodactyla > Bovidae > Oryx > Oryx dammah. The sequence goes on along the minus strand of NW_024070205.1, from coordinate 31,239,235 downwards.
ATTCTCTAGGCAAGAATACTGGAGTGGGTTGCCATTTCTTTCCCCAATGCATGAAAGTGAAAAGTCAAAGTGAAATCGCTCAGTCGTGTCCAACTCTTAGCGACCCCATGGACTGCAGCCTACCAGGCTCCTCTGTCCATGGGATTTTCCAGGCAAGAGTACGGGAGTGGGGTGCCATCTCCAAGCTATATACTACTATACTGTAATATGTTTAAAAATACTTTTCACACAAATAATGCATTAAAAACAACCACAAAAATTAAAGAAAACATTTTAATCTCACAGTACCTTGGAAAATACAGTACAACAGCTGGCACACAGGGACTGGCATCGAGTTAACAGGCAAGAGTCATTGACTGGAGGAGGGAGAGGAGGTGGGAGATGGTAGAGCAGCAGGGTCGTCAGCAATACAAGACGGAGGGCAAGCTGCAATGTCACTCACGCCCAACGTGGACGGCATGGGTTCTGGTTCCTTGCTGGATTTAGTTCTATCTACCCTCCTGAAAAAATGACCCAGGGATGACTGGAGAGCAGCCCTTTTTCTCTCATCTCAGATGACTCGGCAGCACTGGATTGCACTCTGAACGGCTGCTCCAACCTTTGTGCACCGTTCTACATTCCAGTCTTGTGCCTCAGAAAGCAGCAGTGTCTCCTCAAACAAAGAAAACCCCCAGGACTTCCCTGGTTGTCCAGTGGTTGAGAATTCCCCTGCCAGTACAGATCTGCCTGCCTGCTATCGAAGAGGACACAGGCTCGATCCCTGGTCGGGGAAATAAGACCGCATGTGTCCCCGGGGCAACTAAGCCTAAGGGCCACCAACCGCTGAGCCTTTCTGGGGCCTGCGAGCCGCAACAAGAGAAGCCACAGCAAGAAGCCCTCGCACGGCAACTAGAGAGCAGCCTCCACCCACCACAACCAGAGAAAACCCACACGCAGCAGCAAAGACCCATGGCAGCCAAAAATAAATAAAATAATTTAAAAATGCATTGAAAAAGAAAATCCGCTTGCCATTTCCTGCGTTATGAGTTTTCTTAGCAGTACCAGCTACATCACTACTGCTTTTGCACTTGCTTCTGGACCTCCTGGGCTTGAAATGAAGCCACTGCACCACCATACTCGATACAGTAAAGACACGAAAGCTCAACCACTTGGAGAGGATGCACACATGTGACAGTGGACGCCAGACACATGAATAACTTACACGACTGCATCTCTGAAAGTTCGCAACTCAAAGGTTCGCATGTAGGGGACTTACAGTAGCATTATCTGTGTCTTTCTCATGGGACCACAGCATGCATCCAGATCAGATGGAGGCTGGGTACAAGGTGCTGGGCCCCCTGCCCTGTGGCCCCTCCCTATTTCCCTTGGGCTCAGATGTCACCTCCTACAGTGTGAACCCCAGCCTGTTATTCCCATCCCAGCTACAGTACCTCCTAACCCTGGTGACCCCCTTCATCTTGCTCCCCGCACTGGAGGAGGGTTAGAGTCACCCCAGGTTTGAGAACCTGGGGTCAGATCTCAGAGGCTCTGCGTGGGGAAGGTCAGCCAGGTGCCCCCTCCTCTGGCATGCTCCGTCTGCTCTGACCTCTATCCCCTGCTCGCCAGAGGAGGATACCAAGACCAGACTTTCAAAATCTAGAGCATGAAACTTCCAACTCCGCGATCTTCCCCAGCAGGCATGTCTGGGCTTGGGCACAACCTCGCCCAGAGGAAAGTGACTGACGGCCGTCTGGGCTTCACTTGGAGATAACCCGTCCCACTCAGAGCGGGACCTCCAGCCCGCTGCTATTTCCCACAGCGTCTCCCGGAGTCTGTGATTAAACGGATGGAAATGCAAACAAGATTCGACTTGTGCTTGGGGGGAAAGGCTCCCGCTCCTCCAGAAAATATGCACACACGCTCTCCTCTCTCGGGGCCTTGCCCAATCTTCGCCAGGGCCGTGTGGAACTTTCCACACCTCGCACCAGGGGAACGTGCCCCCAGAAGCTCCGGCTGCGCTGCCGCTGAGGGAGACGTGTGTCTGCAGGACCCGCGGCCGGAGCTCCGCCTGCAGATGGCGCTGCTGAGACAGTGAGGGCCCAGCCTAGACCCAAGCGCATCCGCAGGGTCCCGAGCGAGTCTGGGGTCTCGGGCTGCGCCCCTGCTGGGCTCTGAGGAGCTGCCCCGTGAACAGACAGGTGACCCACCGATGCAGAGTCTTTTTTTAACCACTGGAAAAGGGGCCCAGTCCACGTCCCACAGCTCCCAGGGTGCCTGGAAGAAAGAGATCCTGGAGGAAAGTGGGGAGCTTGGTGATCCCTCATAGGCACAGCCAGCGGGGGTACGGCGGGGTGTTGGCTCTCCTTTCCCCCCAGCACCACTGGGGGGCGGTCAGCCCCCTCCCCCACTGCCTGCAGCCCCAGAGCCCGACCCACGTTTCGTCCATTCATCCTTTTGTCTGTCTGTCCATCCTGAAGATGCTAAGGAGGAAGACACGAAGGGGCTGTCATCAGGGTGAACGCACTCCTCCGTGGAGAGACTGTGACAAGTGCAGGGAAGGGGCAGGGAGGCGGTGGTGGGAGGGGAGCCACCTGGGGCGCTGGGGAGGGACTGCCTGCACTTACCCAGGAAGGCCTGCAGGCCGACCCTAGCCCCACCCTCCAGCTCTGAGGCCCGGTCCAGCTTCCCGGGGTGTGGGAGACAGCTCAGCCCTTTAACCCATATCTCCCAGGCACCCTTCCAGGCACTGGGAGACAGCAGTGGGTGGGCACCAGGACACGGCTGGCCCATAGGCTGCAACCTCCAGAGCTTAGCTCGAAGAGCGAAGAGCGGAGAGTAGTAGAGGAACGAGAGAACCGGCAAGTGAGGCTTCACTACTGGTTGAAGACAAAAAACAAAAGCAGCCCAGTGGTGGCCCGGGATGCGGGGCTCGGGGCAGGGGGGGGACCCGGGCCAGTGGGGTTCTGTAGGCAGGAGGTGGAAGATGCCACTGGCTACCCAGGTACTGGGTACCAGGACATCTAGACTCAGACACTGGGGAGGGGGAGGGCCTTCAGGCCAGGGAGCTGCAGTGCCGAGGGCAGGACACTGGTCAGAGGAGCAGAGCTCTCCCTACGGGGGCCTGTGGGGGACTGAGAGGGGGAGGCACGCTGCTCCATGATGTGCTGCGTGAAGCTGGCATAGTCAGGGTCAGGCTGGCTGGTTCCTGATGAGAGCGGGTGCAGCAGAAAGGGGCTCAGGAAGAGCCCAGGGTGGGTTTTCCGCCAACTGAGATGGGATAGTCACTGTGGGGATGGTGGGGATGCCAAAAGCATGGGTGCTTTGGGGACAGACGTGGAATTGGGCAGAGGAGCGGGAGCCTGGGCTGGTGAGCCCAGCTGATGGGATGTCCCCCAAATCAGGCTCTGACATCTCCTTCCAGAATGGTCAATCCTCCCCCTAGCCCCAGGGCCTTGCAGCCTCGCAGCACGAGCTAGGAAGCCTAGCCCAGAGCCCACCCAGCAGTTCAGCTCTGTCAGCTCCCAACCGCGGGAAAGCCTCCTGCCGGGTCCCCTGAGGCCCCTCCCTCTTCTGTCCTGGCCACCGCGCCCTCTCAGCAGCCTTCCCCATCCCCCTCCCTTCCCAGGCTGCCCCTTTTGTCTCGTGGCAGTCTCTCCCTCTGCTCAGCTCCAGTTTGGGGAGGTTTAAGGGAGCGGCCGGCTTGTCTCCAGCGCGCACTCTCGCCCACAGGCTCCCCAGGGGCATCTCTGCCCACACCCTCCAGCACTCAGGACACCTGCCCCAGGTGTCCAAGCGGCTCTTTCAGTCCGTGGCTAAACCTCTGCACTGTCCTCCCGTCCGCAAGGTTCAAGAAGCCAGGACATTTTTCTCAGTGCCTCTCCTGCCCTCATTCCAAAGCTCATCTTCAACCCTCCCTCCTCAGCTGGCAGCCTCCCGCCACCTCCCCGTCTCCTCCTTGCTCCGTGTCTCAGGTCCCAGGCACCAGGGTGGCACTGCTCGGCCCTAAGCCCCACCGGACATCCCCTCCCGCTTCCTCCCGAGGCTTCAGGAACTCTGCTCCTGTTTCTCCTCTTGTTCACCTGTGCAGTGGCTGAGACGCGTCTCACACAACACAGCCAAAGCAGAACGCTTACTTTCACCCCAAATTTCACTTCTTCAGTTTCCCAGCTGCATAAATGCCAACTCCCTTCACCCAGTCGCTTAGGTCCAAACCTCCAGCCCATCAGCAGGCCCTGTCCAGGACACCAGGGCTCTCAGCCCCCTCGCCTGCTCCCTCCGGGTCCAAGGTTCCTGCATCGCTCTCCATCCCAGTCTCCCGTAGTTCCCAGCCTCGCCCTGCCCTCCTGCGGTCTGCTCTCAGCACTGCAGATCGGGCTGCTTCTAGAACTCAGGAGGGATCCCGTCCTCCTCTGGTGTGCCTGGTGTGCCTGGAGAGGCAGTAGGCTCTGAACAAATATTTCTTAACGCCTTGACTGGCCTTTCCCTCCTGAGCCCTCCTGTCCAAGGCTGCCCTTCCTGTAGGAGCTGCCCTGTCTGTGGGGGTGGGGGGTGGGGACGTCCCTGCTCCTGCTACATGGGAGATCCAGGCGCTGTGCCCTCCCATGCTGCCCAGCACACAGCACACACCTACAATGCCCATCCTGGGCCTGGCCCCCAGGACAATGGCCCAGTCACTCATGAGTCAGCCTTCCATAGCCTTGCAGGCCAGGTGGACCTGGGTCCATCAATAGAGGAGGCACGGGGGAGCCAGCGGCGTCCAACATGCCCGTCTCATGCCGTGAGGGTCTAAATTGATACACAGTGAAACAGGGGCCTGGGAGCCAGCTGGGTGGGGCCCCTGGACATCCACCCAAAGGACTATGGGACCATCCGGGTGGTAACGGAGCTCATCCCATCTGAGGCGGCCCCCACAGGCCCTCGGCTCCTTCCTGCTCTGTGAGCCACTAGTCCCTGCAGGAGGAAAGGCTGCTCTGACCAGCACCAACCACACCTCGGCAGCAGCTGAAGGACCCCAGTAAATGGGCCAATTGCAGGGGGCTGTCCAGCCCTGCTTGACCTGTGGGCAGTAGAAGGGAGCAGGGAGTCAGACATGTGCCCTCCTGGGTCACCCACTGGCACAGGGCTGCAGGTAGCTGCATCAGAACCAGAGCTCAGAAAAGCAGGTCCCCCAGGAGACCAAGTGGGGGCCCCGACAGCTCCATGCTTCCTTCCTGGCCCAGTGGGCTCCTGATAACCACAGGGGCGACCACATGACCTCCAGTTCAACCCTGAGTGTTCATACCACTTCCCCTCTGCATACAATGAGCAAATCGGAGGTAACCTCCCCCAGGACGGAATCAGAGGCACTTTTACAAATCAGAACCACCCAGCCCAGCTCCCTGGCCCCAGAAGGGGCTCCAGAGGCCCCCAGCTGCCACCAGAGCTGCTCTGGGCACCTGTTGACCTAACGAACAAACAGATGGGCCACGGCTACCCTCGGTCTGCAAGGCCAGGTGATGACAGGGGTGGCGTTGCTGGTCCCCAGGGCAGGGCAGCAGCAGCAGGGATGATGCCAGGGGGTCCCTCCCCACCACCTACAGCTCCTGCAGGGAGGCAGCTCTCCATGTCCCAGAACCGGGATTTGTGCCCTCCATCACTGTGCCTCCGCCTCCTCAAAAGGCAATGAGCTGCAGCCTCAGCTGACTTACACGGTGATATCCACTTCATGCAAGAGGACAGGTTGTACCAGAGTCCTCTGTGTCCGAGGGGCTCCCCAACCGGCCAGGTGGGGACACTGGCTTCCAGGGCCCGGGACTCCAGGCTCTGCCTTAAGTTCTGTATGTGACAACAGACCCTGGGCAACAGGAGACAGCCCCTCCCGGCTCACTCACCATCTGCATGGACAGTCTGGGCTATGGGTCTGCTCCCCAGGAACCCACTGTCTGAGCCCAGTGATAGGGGCTGGTCGGTGAAGTGAGCAGAGATGGGACTCTAACTGTGGCCACATGGGGTTTTGCCCTTTCTCAGGGCCAGGTTTCAGATAAAAAGTTCCCACCAAAGGTGTGGAGACACCAGGGAGCTTCCAGATGTGGGAGCATGGTGTCAGCGCCCGGTCAGGCTGTATAGAGAGGTCACACACCCTTCACCCCTCCTGGGTCATACCCACGACATTACTCTTGCCATGGTCTCCTGGGGACACCTACCTGCAGGCACAAACACATATACCTGTCCCAACAGGGAATACACCCACTGTCACCCACAGGCCCAGACACACGCACACAAACACTTGCGCACACACACATGACTGAGAACCTGCAGGTCTCTGTGGCTCTGCACACGGCGCTTGTCCTCCACTCACAGAGCTTGGGGACACCTGGACTCTGTCCAACTGTTCACCGCCCCCCTGCCCAATGCTGGGTCTACCACAGGGCACACAGTACCCATGGGACCCACTGCATCCGCCTCCCCAGCAGGAGAAAGGCCTGAGGGAGCCGCTGCGCCTCACCTCCACCTGCTCAATTAGCCTGGTGCCTGCTGGCCCCGGGGACCCAGCACGTCTGGAAATGAGCCCCAGTCACCGGGGCCAGGTACAAGCTGCAGACCTGTCCTTCTCTCTGCTGGCCAACAGCCCTCGTGAAGGGCGATAGGATGGCCTCAAGGCCAGCTCGCGGCCAGCCCCTGACCTGCAAACTCAGCTGGCAGGAAACACCCCGTCACCGCGGCCAATAGAGCAGCGTCCCAGGTGAGGATGCTCTTGACCTGGGAGCAGGTGGTGGCAGCCTAACAGCCTGAGTCCCGGGAGCAAAGACGACCTCCAAGGTATGCTGAGCTCCTGCAGTCGGAGGCAGGGCTGGGCGGGCGGCACGGCAGACCCTGAGTTCGGACAGTCCAAAGCTGGGGAGCATGGTAAACCCCACATCTCTTGGCTGGGCCGCTAGCTGACCAGACACCCACCCACCCTCCTCTTCCTGGCTACTGGTTCTGCCGCACTAGCAGGCACTTGTCCCCAGGGCATCTCCAGGATGGGCCAGCACCTCCCTCCTGCCTCTGCTCCCCCTGGATGGCGGCACCCCATCTGGCAGCAAGTGCCCGACCGGGGACGAGGGCGGACAGGCAAGAGAATGCCCAATGACCCTTCCACCAGGCAAAAGCCCCACCAAGGCCCCCCGAGAAGGACAGACACAGGCACCCCAGTCGACCCAAAGGACCCAGGAGGTGCACCTACCGAGGCGAAGTGCTGCATGGGGTCACTGACAAACAGCATGGCGGGCGCGCGGGGCTCTGCACACGCCGGGGAGCTGGCGTGCCGCGGGATGAGGCATGGGTGTGGGTGGCCGGGGGGGCTGGGGGCAGGGGTGCAGCCACCCAGCAAGGTGGACCAGGTGGAGAAGCTCGGCGGCTAGGGGACCAGAAGCGAGGGATGCTCTGGAGCATGTGGGCTGGCCAGGGGCACTTTGGCCCTCTCCATCTCCCCAGTGCTGTCAACTAGCTGCATCTAACAACAAAACGGGCGGCCCACCCCTTTATTCCTCATGACTATTCATCAAAGTCTAGGGCAGGCCTCAGCTTGCCCACTGCTGGGTCGGACCGCACCAAGGAGGCTGTGCAGGGAGGGGGCGGCACGTGGGGCCACAGGCTGGCTCCACCATGGGACTGCACTCAGCTCCTTCTGAAATGCTGCCCGTGGGAGAACGTGGGGGCCACAGGCCTCCATTCCAGAGCACTGGGGGGCTAGTCCCGGCCCCTGAGACCTCAACAGGCAAAGCCAGGCCACCCCGAAGAGAAGAGATGGTGCCTTGGCCCCAGCGCCTGGGGCGAATTGTCTTACTCTTGCTCAGGGAACACTGTGGTCCTCTGGGGCTGCCCCAAAGCGCTGAGCGGAGATGAGACTTACACAGGGCGACTGCGCTCCCCTGGGACCCCACAGGGAGCCTGGCAACAGAAAGAGCAGCAGGGTGTGGCCCAATGCAGCCCAGCCTGCACCACAGACACTGCCCAGGCTGCCTCTGGCCATGCCCCTGCGGCTGCCGAGGCCCTGGAATCAGAGGGACGTGGTCCAGGAGGACCGCTGGAGCCCTGCCCACCACAGGGCTGGATGGCACTGCCCTTGGCACTGCCAGGGGCTCGGAGACAGGGACCCGCCTACCCGGGGGCTCTGCGGTGGTTACCACCTCTCCCTTCTGAAGGAACCATGCATTCTAATGTAACCGTCTTTGGCACAAAGCTGCCCCTGGCATAGGGGCCAGGATCCTCCCTGGAAGGGCAGTTGAGCCCAAACCATGTGAAAGGAGATGTGAAGCTTCCAAGTCCCCCAAACCCAGCTGCTTCCCTCTGCAAGGAGAGCTTAAAACCCCCCTCCTGGCCTGTTCTAGCTACATGCTGGGGAACTGGGAGTGGCAGGGGCTACACAGAGGGAGGCTCGGTGCAAGGAGCCTGTCAGCATGTCCAGCCCCCCAGGTCCTCTGCAGGAGGGGAAGGGGGAGCCCAGGCAGAGGATGTGTAGCCAGTGGCGCCCCTGAGGGGCTGGGCCGGGAGCCCCTGGCTCAGGCTCTTGTGGGCCTTGGTGGCTTTAGCCAGAAACACAGCTCAGCACGCTTGGCCTGAACCCCAGGACTCTGGGTGGCTGGGGCTGTTACTCCCAACACACAGGCATCCATCACTCATAACGAGACAATCGAGGAAAATCGAGGTTTTGAGGTGTAGACTGGTGTTCAGGAAGTGGGGCTGCAGCGGGGCCCAGGCTGTAAGTTCCGGCCAGGATGCCTGCAGACATGAAGGCCGGGGACTGGGGCCAGTTATCAGTCAGTGAGGTTCCTGTGGGTGCACTCAAGCTTGCCCCCAAGAGGATCAGGGGCTTGGCAGGTGGCTGGATGGAGAGACACAGAGACAGGTAGTAGGGGGAAGGGGCTGGGGTTGAGCCCCCACCCCCACAGGGTATTGTGAGACACTGGAAAATTTTTGATCAAAAGTGGCGCTCTCCAGGTGGGCCTGACCTAATTAGGGAGCGGTTGTCCTGATGGCCTTAGGAGCCAAGGCTGGGAGGGACCGCGGGGGTTGGGAGGGGCAGCAAGTGGTCTCTGGGAGCTGAGAACAGCAGCCCTGGGTCAACAGCCAGCAAGAACTTAAACCTGAATTCTGCCAACAACCAGAGCCTGGAGGAGGTCCCAGCTCCAGACACTACGGTGGTCCTGCCTGGTGCTTGGAGTGCAGCTGGTGGGGCCCTGAACAGGGGGCCCAGTGGAGGGACGTGCAGGACTCCCTACCCACAGAACCTGTGGGACAATAGACGTGTGTCGCTTTAAGCCCCTCTGTAGGTGGGGATTAGCTACATAGCACAGATGACTAATACACCAGGGGAATGAGCAGGTGGCTGAAGACCTCGGGGAGAGGAAGGCCAGGGCCCCGAAGGACCTTGGGCCACTAGGACGGCTGAAGGGCGGCTTCAGTCTCACTCAGACCTTCAGGATACAAGGCAGGCCCTAGGAGGAGCTGGCCACCGTGTGTCCTGGACCAAAGGCTGCCCAGAGCAAGGCAGGGTCGAGTCTGAAGGTCTCCTCTCTTGAGCCCTGGTGGCAGCCCTGAAGGCAGAGGGGCCACACTCTACCCACACTGTGGGGACACCTGGGGCCTGAGAACCAGCACTGTCCCCGTGGCCTGAGCCCGGGCAGGCCTGGGAGTCCCAGGATGAATGAGAGTGTTTTCAGCTCTCAAAGTGCCAGGCTCCTCACCTGCCCCAAAGCATCACCCACTTCCTGTGCATGTATCCAAAGTCCTGGTCATCCGGGGATATGACCGGGAGGGCGGGGCCTCTGCCTCCAGGAACTCTTTCTAGCTCTGTCCTCAGCTGCCAGCTCTGGCCTCCCAGGTCACCCCCGGAACCCTCAGCACCTCTCTTCTGAATTTAACTCACTGGGGGCTCTGCCCCACCAACCACTTCCGCACACTTACAGCAGAAGGATGGGGGGTATTTTCTTGCTTGGCGCACCTGTGCAGGAAGGGGTGAGTCACCAGAAGGGCACAGCTCAGGGTCCCACTCCTCTCAGTCCCTCTGGACCACCCACAAGCAGGTGGCTCTGTCCCCCATGTTCTCCCACCCCAGGAGGTAGTGACCTGGCAGCTGGCTGTGCACTCAGAGGGTCTTCCTACTGAAATCTAAGGAAGGGCTGGTGGGGGCTCCCTGCCCCCAAGCTCCTGGCCCTTCCTCCAGACATTAGGCCCTCCCTCCGCCCACCCGACCCCTTCTGGGGGCCAGCTCAGTTCCCGCTCCTGACAGTTCCTGCTCTAGGGACTGTACACACCCCTCTTCCTCCCGGGCCCCCTCCCCAGGCCAGGAAGGCCTGTCCCAGGTGAGTGCTGGGGTTTCAAGCCCCCAAGAGTCTGCAGGTTTTAACCCTGGCGTCTGTCCCTTGCATAGCTCGCTGGGCACCTGAGGAGGAGCGACGGGGCTCCAGGGTGGATCAGCCCCCAAATGTCATCCCCTCCATGGTCCACGACAGCTGTCACCAGAGAAAGGCACCAGAAGAGGCAGGAAGGGCTGCAGGCAGGGGGCAAGCATGGGCAGCCGGCCCAGGAGGCTCCCAGATTCTGGGAGGATGGGTGGGGGAGACGGGAGAGGGGTGGTCAGGGCCAGCCTCAGCATCAGCTGAGCTCCCCTTCCGTGCATCTTCACAGCTGGTCAGAGCCCTGCCCCTGTTTTGTCCTGAGGGACATCGAGAATCACAAGGCCAGGACCATCCAAAGCCCAGGCCCACACCCAGTGCAGGGTGCATATGGCTGCTGCCTGCTCTGGGCCCTACGGGCATGCACCACGGGGGGCTTCATTCTGCCCGTGCTCCTCTCAGACTGGGGGTGGGCCTCCAGGACCAGGGGAGACCCTAACAAGCTTCCCCTTGTCACAGCACCTGCCCAGGGCCCAGGGGCCACCTCGCTGCTCATGCCCTCTGTGCCACCCTCCTCTCGAGCCCATAGGAGGCCAGGTGCTCCCCTCTCTCCTTTTGCAGGAGGTGAAGCCCTGTGTCATGGGTGAGTCACCCAGGTTCTGCAAGGACTAGAATTGGAGGCCACTGCCCAGGGCAAGAGCCCCACCAAAGGGCCCCCAAGGTGGGCCTGGGGCACCAGTCCTTCCTAGGCACCACAGGCTCTGGGACTGGGGGCAGCTGCTCCCGGGCCCTCCCTAGCTCCACTGTTCCCAGGTTCCAGACAGAATGGCTTTCTCAAACTCAGGCTTCATCCCTGGTGTCGCCATCACATCTAACATCTGTCATACCCTCTTACAGGCTTGGCACCAGCAGTCATCCTCAAAACCCTGATGGTTTAGATCTACATTGATTCATTTTATAGACAAGTAAACTGAGACCCAAAGGGTCAAATAACTCCAAGCAAAGAAGATGTGCGGGTGGGATGGGACCTCCGAGACCCCACACCTCTGCACATCTTGGCCCCCTGGTGCCTGGACCCTTCCTGCAGCAACCTCAGGGTGTCCACCAGGAATCTGTGCTCTGGGGCTCCTCCAAGGCTAGGGGCCCACTGCTTCCACCGGGGCCCTTCCCCTTTAACTGCCTGACTCAGCTTCCTCAGCTGCCCAGTGTGGCAGGAGGGTGGTCAGAGGCCCCACAGGGCTGGGGGAGCCTCTTCTGGGGCCCCAGGCAGCCTGTCACCCCAGCTCCACAAGTGAGGGCACCAAGGCTCAGAGACGTGGGGGAGTCGATCCTGGGACAGACTGGCTCCCCAGGTGAGGCCCTGCCCACTCTGCTTGTCAACACCGCCCACTGACACAGTGGGTGGGGCACCCGTGGGTCCCTGTGGTCCGTCTCCTGATAGAGCCGGGGTGCTGCTCAGGAACCTCTAGTCCAGCAGGAAGGAGTCAGCCTGTTCACCAGGGCAGCCAAGAGGGGTGGAGAGCCAGGGCCCCCAACCACAGTAGGTACCACCCCTGGGACCCAGGGCCCCTAATGCCAGGACTGCCTAAGTCTCATCTTTTGATGGACGAGCCCCACAACCCAGAGAAGGGGGTGGCCCCAGAGCCTGGGGGTGGGGTGCTGGTGTCCACTGTCTCAGAGGTCAGAGGGGCCCGTGTGTGTGTGTGTGTGTGTGTGTGTGCATGCACATGTCCATGTGCTCAAGTGTACAAGCCTTTACACGCAGCCTGAGTCACAACTGCAGGGTGGGCAGAGATGAAAGCTTTTGACTGTGCAGCCGCTGCTCTCTTGTGACCTGAGGCCTGGCCCGGGGAGCACCTGACCTGTCACCAACCTGGAGTGGGGGGGCTAACCTCACTGCCCTAGCCCCAGGCTTTCCCTGATGAGAGTGTGGACCTGCTGGTGGGTGGGGATGAAGCCATGGGGGTGGAGGAGGAACTCAGGACACCGCCCATCCCGGCATCAGCAGGTCCCCACCCTCAGCAGCACTCTGTCCTAGGGGCTGCGTTCTGGCCAGAGGGATCAGTTTCCAGGTTGGACTTTAACAGCACCCAGTTCAGCTCTGTGGGGCTCCCTGCCGGCACCCTGGGCTCTGTGGGCCCCTCCGGGTCCCCAGAAAACTTGGGCATCGGCCCTTCCACAATGCAGCCTGGCAGTGGGCTCTGCAGTCAGCTGTCTAGCTGCATCTCTGAGCCCCATTTTTGCCTCTGAGTGACCAGCCAGCCCAGACCTGCCAGCATCAGACATCCTCCCTGGAGAGAAGTGTCCCACCCCCACAGGACCCTAGAACTGGCCTCTCCTGATGCTGGGTAGTCAGGGTCTCCCAGGCCCGCTGACCCTCAAGGGCATGAGCTGGGCAGCTAGGAGGAGGGGCTCATGGAATTCTGGAGATAGACCTCTTAGGAGGCCGTGTTCAGGAGCCCTCCTGCCCTGGAGCCCAGTGGCAGCTTCTGTTGCTCCACAGGGTGTGTAGAGGGTGGGTGTCTGCTTTTTGATTGTGATGTAAGCCCTAACACAGCTTTGGGTGGCTGAGGCACCCACTTCGAAGACATGAATCTCCAACAACAAACACCTTGCCAGCTACACAACTGGGTCAAGAGCCCGGCCACCACACCCCTGACAGGCCCCTCTCAGAAAGCCCTGGGTGACCAGACAATGGATCTTGGAGTGACCCCACATCTTGCCGTGCTTTAATTCCACTGTTGGGTTTTAAATTCACCAGGAAAGGGACTTCCCTGGTGGTGCGGTGGTTAAGAATCTGGCATGCAACACAAGCAACGTAGGTTCAATCCCTGGTCAGGGAACTAGAATTCCACATGCCACGGGGCAACTAAGCCCGTGAGCCCCAACTACTGAGCCTGTGCACCACAACTACTGAGCCTTCAGGCCACAACTACTGAGCCTGAGCACCA
>NW_024070205.1:31078442-31225937 GCF_014754425.2 Oryx dammah | reverse complement strand
CCACAGCTACCGAGTCTTCAGGCCACAGCTACCGAGCCTTCAGGCCACAGCTACTGAGCCTTCAGGCCACAGCTACTGAGCCCGCTGGCCACAGATACTGAGCCCATGGGCCACAGATACAGAGCCCACGGGCCACAGCTACTGAGCCTTCAGGCCACAGCTACTGAGCCCAAGCGCCACAACTACTGAGCCCGTGAGCCACAACTACTGGGCCCCCAGGCCACAGCTACTGAGTCCACGCACCACATCTGGGGAGTCCATGCACCTTCACAGAGATCCTGTGTGCCACAATTAAGACCTGATGCAGCCAAATAAAAGATCATTCCAATAAAATAATAATAAATTCACCAGTAAAAAGTGGAGGCCCAATCCCTAGGCACCCCATCCTGGGCCCCAGTACAGGCAAAGCCACCAGTCTTCTCTTTTTCTGCTCCCCCCTACCCCCTGCAAGGCAGGTAGTAGGGTTCAGGTGAGCACCCCAGGCATTATAACCCAGAGCATCACTACTGACAGGCTGAGACCCGCCCATTTATGAAGGATGCAAATGTCCAGGAAGGGCGGACCTGGAAGTGAGAGATCAAGACCCTTGGCCCCTGGGGAGGTATTGGCCGACTGGGAAGGGTCTGAACAGACAAGGTGGCACTACCTGGCCCAGCACAGGCCTACCCTTTCCCAGCATCTGCCTTGGTTTCCTCACCTGTAAAATGGGAATACAACAGCTGTGCCTGCCCCAGCAGTCTCCTGGGTAGAGACAGGAGGCTGGGCTGGGCAGGCAGGTTCCTCCAGTCCAGCCTGAGGGGTTCCTCAGAGGCAAGGATGTCACAGGGGTCTCGCTGCCCCCCTGAACCCCCAACCCGTCCTGGCTGCCACTGTCCAAGCAGGTACCTCCCTCTGTCCCTCTCAGGCCAGTGGGCCCTGGGCCAGCTCGGCCTCAGAGACGGACAACAACAAAGAACACAGGGACACTTCCTCCTTCCCTGCCCTTTCACCCTGGCTCATTCCCCTGACTGGAGCCCCCCACCCCCACTATTCTCAAAGGGGTGTGTGCTGGGATAAGAGCTCCAGCTCCTGGAGGGGTCTCTGGGGAGGGGGCAGGCTCTGCCTCCAGAGTTCCTGGCCCCACCTCTCCCATGCGCCCTGGCCCTCGGCCTGCTGCTGGTGCCCCAAGGCCCTCATGCTGCTCTGTGTGAGGCCGGCAGCCATCCCTGGACCCCCAGCGAGCAGAGCTGAGCACAGAGGCTGAGCAGCTGGGCTTCATCCCCAGGGGACAGAGAGCTGGCAAGAGCAGAGCTGAGCCCTTCCCAGATAAGACACAGAAGACAACAGAGTCCTCTTTCTCGAGGTCAAGGAGATGTTCCCAACTACATACACTCAGGAAGGCTCCCCGGAGATCAGAAAGGGGAGCGGTGTCACCCCACAGTGAGTGATGTCAACGCCCCCCCACCCCATAGACCTCTTCGCTAGAATCCATCTTGGCTAAGAGATGTGCACACACACATGGGAGGAAGTGAAAGTGAAAGTCTCTCAGTCCTGTCCGATTCTTTGCGACCCCATGGACTGTAATCTGCCAGGCTCCTCTTCCTGTGGGATTCTCCAGGCAAGAACACTGGAGCGGGTTGCCATTCCCTCCTCCAGGGGATCTTCCTGACCCAGAGATCAAACCTGGGTCTCCCACATTATGTGCAGATTCCTGACCTTCTGAGCCCCCAGACACGTGGGGGACCCTGAGATAACCCAATCATGGACTCAGGACCAGGTAAAGCATGATGACTGGCCACAGGAAACCCGCAAGAAACGCCCCATAAAAGTGGTTCAAACCCCCATGAGGGTGCAACACTCTCCCTTGGAGTCCACCCATGTGTCTATTCACATGTACCCTTTTCCTCCCAGTAAGCACTTTTCTGCTTTCACTGCTTTCCTCTTTGTGGGAATTTGTTTCCACGCAGCTGGCGAGCCAGGCCTCCTCACTGGTCCCTGGCCCCTGGCAGCCTAGTGGTTAGGGTTCAGCACTCTCACTGCCGCAGCCCGACCTCAGTCTCCGGCCAGCAGCCAGAGCCCTGCTTCAGTCCGCTGCGGTCCGAGGCCACCTGAGATAAGAGCCAGGTGCTTCCCTCATGCTCTTAGCAAAGGTCCTGAGACAAGTGCCCACCTGAGAGAGCCCTGGGCAGTGAGCCCACAGACAGAGGTCAGCAGCCCCAGGTCCAGCAGACACTATGCTGAGGAGGTGACTGTGGGGGGGCGGTTCTGGGGCGTTGCTGGGCTTCCCCAGGGCTGGGGGTCCTTACACACCCTTCTTGTGTCCTGCCTGCCCCCCATCTCCTGGAACCCCAATGCCTGGCAGGAGTATGGCCAGCTACCACAGCCCTGCCTCCTGCCAAGAGGGCCACCCAGAGCGGCAGGGCCTGAGACGCAGCAAGACAGGCAGGTGTTGGGGCCTTGAGTGCTCCTGCAACCCTCCTCCCACCTCCCTCCTCTGGAAACAGCAGCTCCATCCCCTTCGGGGGCCTCTTCCCCATAAGTTAGTGCCTGTGGTGGGGGAGCCCACAATACTCCACTCCATCCTGACCCTGCTTCAGGGCACCCAGGTCATCAATGACACAGGGACGGCTCAGGAATAGACACATGACAGATTCAGAGATGGGTGCGCTGGATTCTGGGCAAAGAGGGTCCTTCCCCACAGGGAGGGTGCTGCTGCTGGAGCCTCTACCATAAGAGGAGACGCTGCCTAAGAACAAATCTACCATGGGGGAGGGAAGGCAAGAGAATGAGAGGCAGCTGTTTGAGCACCTGGATCCAGCCATGCCTGAATTCATTTGTACACCCAGGTCCAGCCATGCCTGAAGGTCTCTCTACACCTGGATCCAGCCTTGCCTGAATTCATTCATACACCTAGATCCAGCCATACCCGAAGGTCTCACTACACCTGGATCCAGCCAGGCTTGAAAAGCTTCGTACCCCTGAACTGACAGTTACATGAGCTGATCCAGTTTCTACTTTGTGACCTGAAATGTGCTAACAAGCACACAGAGGAAACTGCACCTGCGAGCCTGCCCCCTGGTTCTGCAGGCTCCCGAGACAGTTCACATTGACAGGCCCCACCCTGAGTCCCCCACAGAGGGAAGCCCCACTCACCATGACAGGCGCGGTCATGCCCGGCAGGTGGAAGACATCCATGCCAGTCTCCGCACCACCTGCCACTTCCTCATTCCCCTGGCCCGGCTGGGGAAGGTCGAAGTAGGTGCTGTCCGGCTCCCTAGACACAGGGAGACAGAGCGGGCAGCAGAGCGGTGAGCCCAGACCGCCCAGGCCCAGAGCGTGAGGACAGCCCGCACCTCCCCTTGTCCCTCTGCTCCTTCCCCTAACCTCAGCTCTCAGAACCCCCAGCTTCCTTGCCCTACCAGCCTCTCCAGGGCTGGTGTGAGTGCCAGGGAGGTGGCCACCTATAGGCTTTGTCCCCTGGACCTCTCCCTGTCCCGAGCCCTCTGGAGGGCTGGTCAGAGGAAGAAGCCCAGACTGTGGAGCCTGCGACTCCAGGAGGAAGCCCAGGACAGCAGCTCCTGCCCAGCCCTCTCCCCGCTGCCCAGGGCCCGACACTCACAGAGAACTCCATAGGTGCTGGAACGTGGCCCCCTCATCGGCGGCGGCGGGCTGGGTGGATTGGGACATCTTCCAGCACAGGCAGAGGGCAGCTCACTCTGTGAGAGGAAAGAACAAGAAGGTGGGTTGGGAGGGAGCCTCCGAGCCCTTTGGCCAGCGTCCTCAAGCACAAGTGGCAGGAGGGGCCAATGACGACCACTCGGGGACACCCTTGGGTCCTGGCCGGGTGCAGGCCCCCACCCACCACTCCTTTCATCCTGCCCTTTCTGGGGTGGAAATCGAGACCCAGGGGTGGGGGCAGCCTGGCCTCAGACCTTCTCAGAGCCATCAACTGTGAAGCGAGGATGACAACAGCACCCCCTCATGGGGCTGCTGCAGGGCCCTTGGGAGCACTAATTTCAGCTCTCTGCTAAGTGATCATACTAAGTAAAGTGAGTCAGAAAGAGAAAGACAAATACCATAGGGTATCAGTTACACGTATAAGTTATAAACCTATCTGTAAAACAGACTCATGAGGGACTTCCTTGGTGGTTAAGAGTCCGAGCTCCCAGTGCAGGAGGCCTGGTTCAGTCCCTGGTCGGGGAACAAAAGTCCCACAGGCCACATCTAGGTCCACACA
Source organism: Oryx dammah (assembly GCF_014754425.2). Classification (NCBI taxonomy): domain Eukaryota; kingdom Metazoa; phylum Chordata; class Mammalia; order Artiodactyla; family Bovidae; genus Oryx; species Oryx dammah. The sequence goes on along the minus strand of NW_024070205.1, from coordinate 31,221,721 downwards.
CTGCAACTACTTAGCCCGCATGCTGAAAAACTAGAGAAGCCCCATGGTGCAACAAAGACCCAGCTCAGCCAAATAAAAAATAGTAATAAAGAATGAAAGAGGAGAAAAGAAACAGACTCACACACATAGAGAGCAGACATGTGATTACCAAGGTGGAGAGGGACGGGGAGTTCAGGGTTAGTAGATGCAAACCATTGGATCTAAAATAGATGGACAGCAAGGTCCTACTGTACAGCACAGGGAACTGTACTAATATTCTGTGATAAACTGTAGCAGAAAAGAATATAAAAAAGAATGTATATATGTGTATAACGGAGTCACTCTGTTGCACAGCAGAAATTAACTAAATATTGTAGATCAACTATGTGCTATATGCTTAATCACTCAGTCGTGACCAGCTCTTTGAGACCCCTTGCACTGTAGCCCACCAGGCTCCTCTGTCCATGGGATTCTCCAAGCAAGAAAACCGGAGTGGCCCTCCTCAAGGGGATCTTCCCAACCCAGCAACTGACCCCAGGTCGCCAGCACTGCAGGTGGGTTCTTTACCCTCTGAGCTATCAGGGAAGTACAGATCAACTATACTTCAATAAAAACTTAATTAAAAAATAAATACAAAACAAGAAGTAAAGTCTCTGCTGTGTCTGGGTCATAGTTACACTGGAACACGAGCGGTCATTATTATTATGAACTGTGTCTCTAGGTTTAGCCTGGAGGGGAGACTCAAGCCAGGTTTCAGGGCTCCTGATGCCCCAGCAGCCAGTGACAGATCAGATCCTGTGTCCCCCTCAAGGAAGGGCAGGAGCAGGGCCCACCCGAGGCTGGAGCCGAGGCCCAGGCAGGAGCTTGGCTGTGCCCAACTGCTGCAGTGCTGGGCGGTCTTTCACCTCTGCGGTGGGATCCTTGCTGGCAGCCTGGATGCAACAGCAATGCCAACCCGGTGAGGCAGACACCAAGGCCGAGGTGGAGAATCTGCTCTGTCACTGGAGGGGGGTCACGGCATGAATGGCCTCCCTTCACAGGAGATGCCAAGTGCTTAGGGCCCCAACCTCGAGTCTGCTGGCCTTTGCCCCCCCCATCCCCCCGAGAGTCCCCATGTCCCAGTCACACCCAAAACAGCCCCGACACCATGGCAGTGGCCACACCAGGCACATCTGGGATCCTTGTCCTTCAGGGAGGGAGGGGCAGGGGAGACCAGAGCCCACTCTGCCCACTGCCCCCACCCAGGCCCAGGCGATGTCTCCCCTGGGCTGGCCTCCAGGCCCTTGGCAAGGGGCCACAGGAGTCAGCTCGGCCATCACCTGGCAGTACCCAAGCGGGCAGGCCTGGACCTGCCCACAGCCGTCGAGGGAGGAAGGGTGCGGCCCGCAATCTGTTGCTTTGTCTGTCCCCAGGCAGCGGGCCCTGATTGAGGCCTGTGGCATGTTCCTGGGGCTGCCACGTGCCAGGCCACCGTCCCTGGAGCAGTGGCACGAGCTGGGAGGGGCTGGGTGGGGGAGCTTAAGGCAGGGCCAAGTGAAGGCGGCCAGGACAAGTGGCTTGGAAAGTGCTAGCCACAAATCAACTCCCCAGCAGGCTCGGAGACGGTTCCACTCCCTCTCAGGAGACGGGCTCAGAGAGGTTATGTGACCTGCCAAGGTCACACAGCACAGCTGAAAGTGGGGATGACAAGTGGTCTTCTCAGAGCTGGAAATTAACTTAGTCATGCCTCCTGCCCACTCCACCTCAAACCTTTAGCACATGATCCACAGAGTTTTTACAAGGGGCTGGCCAGCAGTCACTGGCATGCTTCCTGTGCTGGAGAGGTCACTCCCTTCCTGAGCTAAGCTGTCCAAAACCCAGTGCAGCTGAGTTAGGCCTGGAGTTGGCCATGAGGTAACAGAACAGGGTAGAGTTGGTAGGAAGCAGAATGCGCTGGCTGGAGCAGTCGTGGAACAGGCTGCCAAGCTGAAACTGGGTGGAAACTCACCCTCACCCGCTCACCATGGGTGGTCCTTTCTGGGTGAGCAGAGATCAGTTAGGGTGGCCTCTTGGTGTGGGCAGGCTGTGCCAGCTCGAGACTTAACTGACCCAGGACATTTAGTCCCATCCCCCTCTATTTCGCCAATGGCCCAGAGACGACAGTGCCTTGACTGGCGTCACACAGCAAGTGGACAGCAAGATCCCGTCTCTGGTCACAGCCCCCACAACAGCGGAAATGTGGAAATAGCCCCCAGGAGCATCAGCAGGTGAATGAATAAACCAGTCCTGGTAGGTCCACCCGTGTGTGCTAAATCACTTCAGTCGTGTCCAACTCTGTGCAGCCCCATGGACCATAGCCCGCCAGGCTCCTCTGTCTGTGGGATTCATCAGGCAAGAAAACTGGAGTGGGCTGCCAGTTCCTTCTCCAGGGGTCTTCCCGACCCAGGGACTGAACCTGCGTCTCTTGCGTCTCCTGCATTGGCAGGTGGGTTCTTTACCAATAACATGACCTGGGAAGCCCCGGTGGGTCCACACTCCGCAGTATCACTCTATGAAAAGGGTGATCTCTCACACCCGCTACATCACTATGCCCTCAGAACCTCACACTGAATGAGAGGCCATGTGTCTTAAGAAACATCTAGGAAGGTGAATCCCCAGAGGTGGAAGGCAGCTTGGTGGCGGCAAGGACTGAGGGCGGGTTTGGAGTGGGGTGGGGTGGGGGATGGGGTGACTGCTGAAAATAGACCGAGTGATGGTTGCTCAGCCCTGTGAATGAGCCAAATGCCACTGAATAGCTTGCTGCAAAGGGGTTAATTTTATGTTGTGTGAGTTTCACCTCAATAAAGAAATGTTGAACTTCAGAGGAGGAGCCCGGGGTAGTATGTTGGGGGGAAATCAGCACCACCGAGACTGTCAGAAATATGTCACTCTGCCAGTTATGTGAAAGTTAAGACAGTTTCTCTCCCGAAGCCTAGTCCTGGTACTCAGCAACTCCCGCTGCCCAGCATCTGGGGCAGTACATCAGCACTGGGAATCTCCCTAAGTCCCCCTCCCCGCGCTTACACACCTGCCTCCCCCCAAGAACAGCCAGGAGGTGGGACAGAGAGTCCCCACCCTGGGCAACACAACCAGCATCTTCTCTAACCACACCCCCTGCTTCATCCCAAGCTGCTGGGGTCAGAGGCGCCTGCACCATCATACAGGCAAGCTCTGGCTCAGGATAGACCTGCAGGTGCCCAGCCCTCTGGGGAAGCAGAAGGCTGCAGGGGTCCCACCCCAGCCCTCATCACCAGTACTGCAGATTAGACAGTTCAGCCTTACTGAAGGAAGAGGAGGTTCAGGCTCACCAAACTCCACTGTCTTCAGCAGATCCTGCTTCATCTGCCCACAATACACCCCAAACCCCGGGCTCCATGTCCACTTTTAGCCAGCACCACAGGACTCACAGAGATTCTGGGATAGACCCCTCTGCCGAAAAGGAAAGCATCACACAGGCCTACCTGGCCCACTAGGGGACCCCTTTGGTTGCCAACCTGAGGATGGCGCCAGTCTCTGAGGGTGACTGCCACGCTGATTCTCCATCTGCAAAATGGGTCCAGAAACCTGCCCTGCCTGACTCAGAGGATCCGGGGGGACTCTACCCAGGAAGTCACGCAGTACCCAGATCTCCAACATCCCTGGAAAACTCAGAAGAGCTGGCCGCACTGGGCTACGTGTGACGGAGCTGCCGACCTAGTGCCTACAGGTGCTTGGGACCACCTGCCACCCAGGCAGAAGCTGGGGCTAGAGGAAGAGGCAACACCAATGCCTGGCTTCAGGCCATCTGCCCACCCCCAGGCCATCTGCCCACCCTGCCAGAAGCCCCTGGTCTCAATGGGCACAGCACCCTCTCCCCTGGGCAGAGATGATCTCTTCCCTTTAACCACTAGCAGCATTTCGGCCAAGGTGGCCAAGGTTCACAGGGGTGACAGAAAGAAAGCAATTCTAAAACCACTTCCTGCAAATTGAATCCAATTTCCCCGACACACTCTGCAAATCTGGAAATGTGCTCACAATGGAAACTGCTTTTGCAAATTATGTTAAAAATCGCATGTAGCGGGGAGAGACCAACTTCCGATGACATCCCCTAGGTGGTAGCAATGATGCCACAGGGCGCAAATGCATGGTGTGCAGCTCTGCTTTGCCATCAAGATGAAGTTGCTTCGGAAAGGAAGTGCATCCTGTCACAACGAGAGGAGTCCAGTCCTGCTCAAGGCTGGAGACATGGACGCGAGAGGGTGGGGAGCGGCGTGGGTGGGGGCTGGACTTGAGGAATCCCTGAGCACCCAGCCCGGGGAAGCTGCAGTCACGGCAGTCTGAGAAGGGCAGTGTGCAGCCCGTTCTCACGGCAGCTGGCCCAATGCTCAGACACCCCCGACTGTGGGCTGTGGCCCCCAAAACCACTTCACCTCAAGGAATTTCCAGTAAATATCTGTGATTCTGAGGGGCGGGGGCTGATGGCCCAGAGACCTCAACCCAGGCTTGAGTGGAGACACAGCCCTACACCCTACCAACTTCTCTACTTGGGGACTCCCCGAGGTCTCTGAGAGCCACTTGGGGGAGGAGACATGGCCCCACATCCTGCAGTGCCCCCCCAGCAGAGAAGGTTCCAGCCCAGAGGCCCAGTCCTGTAGGGTAGAAACCAGCCAGCTGCTGCCAGGGCCACCAGGCTCCCACATCGCCCTGTCAGGCAGTGACCGCCACCCCTGGGCAGGTCTCAGAGGCCCAAGAAACATGCCCCAAGCTACCAAGGGTCCTGGCTGCAGCCCAGGTGAGAAAGACCCAAAGAACCCCACCCTGTTCCCCACCCAAAAATATCTGAGGGCTTTGCCCCAGGCGCACAGCCCCTCTGCCCCAGGCTGGTGGAAGCTGGAGGCCCTAGGGGGCTGACTCTTCCTTCAGGAGCTCTGCTCAACCCTGACCTCATCCTCCAAGATCCCAGCGAGAGCAACAGCCTGCCCTGGGCTCCCAGCCCCGTCCTCATGCACCCCAGCTAGGGCTGCCTCCACATTCAGCCCTGGTCCACTGTCCACTCCCTACCCCACCCTGGTCCTGCCAGGCCAGGCCTTGCCTCCTCCAAGAAGTCACTGACTTCCCTGACTCTGGATCAGAATGCACCTTATCCTGCCCCCATCACCTGGCTGGTGGCAGAGCACAAACAGCCCTGTGCAGCCCAGACAGCAGCCTCGCTGGTTGAGCAGGACTTCAAGACCTTGGGCTTCTCCTCTCTTCTCCCTCCACCTGCCCCTGCCCAGGGCTCCAGAACCAAGGCCCATAAACTGGGGCCCCTGTGACCCTTCCGAAGGGATACCCCATTCATAGAGGGGGCCCCCACCCGTCTATGGCGGGTGTGGACACTTGGCCTGGGCACAGGGAGGGACAACTGGAGTATACGCCCTCCCCCACAGCATTCAGGGAATGGGTGTGGCTCAGTCACTTTAGTGGGAAAAGACCCAAAGAACCCTACCCTGTCCCCTCCCCAAAACAATCCATCCCAGTTGTCCTCAGTCACACGCCGGTTCCTGTGGCTCCATCCCCGGTTATTTCCATAAATGTAGATGGACTGAACTCTAAGGGGCAGATAAACCTACACCATCACAAGAGGGACCCCAGGGGCCTTCCCCAGCCCCTTCCAACACCCTGTGGCTTGTCTTGAGGGGACCCCAGAACGTCCCAGCGCCCACAAGTTCCCCCTACCCAGGCAAGGGGTCAGGCGGCCATCACACAGGAGGCCCTGCAGTGACATGGCGCTGTCCCTGGGCAGCGGCCCAACAGAATTCCGGCAGCACACCCAGTGCCCAGGCTCCTGGGCCCTCGGAGCTGAGGGGCCCCTGTAGACCCAGCCACCCACCCCGGAACGGGCTGCCCTTGGCCAGTGGGGCCAGGACAGGGGTCCCACCTGGAATGGTGGCCGGAAGCGTGTCACCCTCGGGAGCATGGGCAGCGGCCATCTTCACCTGCCCCTCCCGCCCACACCAGGCCACGTGGCCACAGGAGGCTGGGCAGCCTCTGTCCCTGCTGGCCCAGCAGGGGGTGGGGTGCGGTCAGGACAGGACAGGACCCTCGGCCAGGGCCAGCCAGGGTGGCACCTGGGCCTCCTGTGGAGAGAGACAGGGCCTGCAGGGCCAGGGAGGAGGGCATCACTGCGGCTCCATCACCCTGGGGTGGCTCCCTGCTCCCTCTCGGCTCCGCTCGGGGGGAGTCCCGTGCTGCTGATGAGACAAATTTAGCCTCCCCACCCTGGGGCAGGGTGCGCTTGTGAAATATGAAAACAGCTGGAGGTGCCCGATTAAGCCGCCCTCTCTCCCTCCTGGGCTGGGGCCCCGGGCAGGCGGGGGAGGCCGAGCCTGGGAGCGGCCTGGGAATCCCCCAGCCCTGCCACCTCTCATCCCGCGGGCCTCTTACTTTTGCTGCCAGCCTCCGTCCCTTGGCTGGTGCCAGGGGCAGGATGGCCTCCCTCTGCACCTGGGCCAGCCTGGAGCACCCTGAGGTTGCCCGGCAGTTTCTGTTTGAATCTAACGGTTGGCTTAGTACCCATGTGAGGCCAGGAGCTGGGCAGCAGCCCTCTGACCACGTGAGCCTCACAAACTTCTGGAAGGAAATGGCCGACCAGATCCTCCAGGGCTGCCCGGCTCTGGCGTCACCCAGATCTCTGCTGGGAGAGGTGCTCGGCCAAGCTGAGTGTCGGGGACCCAGGGGCACCTGCCCCCCACCCCCGTTCCACCAGAGAGGCTGCCATGACCAGCTTCCTGGTGGACAAACTCTTGCAGCCAAACAAAGAAAGAAATGCCAGAGGTTGGCTGAGCCCCGCCATGTCCCAGCAGGCCTGTGCACTGACGTGGAAACCTGCACAGCGAGGTTAGGTCACTCACCCAAGGGCACACAGCTGGTCACAGCTCCAACCCAGCCAGCTGGCTCTTGACCTTGCCCTCAGCCTGGCCTCTCTAGAAGGGGAGCAAAGGAGGCCCAACTCCCTCCCCAGCCTGCATTCCCACCCACACAGCCCCACCGGCACGCTACTGGGAAGTCCCTCGCCCACCCCTCTTTCTTCACCCCCACGCCGAGGCCCTACCCACATCCGGGCCTCCCCCCGCCCCCTGCCCTCCGCTGACCTGCCCATGGTTTTCCTCCCATCCCAGCATGTGCAGGTCAGACCAGGACACATGGTCCCTGTCCCCTGGCTTTCTGCTCTGTAGCTCGACACTGCCTACCACACTCTCGGCCCCCAGCCCCCTCTGTCCACTTAGCCCTGCTCTGCCTCTCTGCTCGGCAGCTGTGTGACCCCAGACAGGTGTCTTGCCCATTCTGAGCCTGCTTCCTGTGCTGCGTAGGAAGAGCCTGAGTACTCAGCAGGGCTCTGATACAGGCATGGACAAGGAGCTCGAGATCCCGGAGCAAGCTGTAATGGACCAGCGGGTCCTGAGGGTTAGGGTAGCAGCAGACAGGGAGGAAAAAACCTGCCCTGGTCCCAGGCAGAGGCCAGGTCTGGCCGCTGCCCTGTCCCTGGTTCGCTTGCAGGGCCCTCCCTTCACTGGTCTCTCTAAAAACAAGGTGCTTGCAGAGCAATGGATGGGACCCAGCACCCCAGGGCAGCAGAAAGCTGATGTGCCATCCCAGGGTAACGGACAACCCACCCGCTGGAGGCAAGCAATGGATTCCTGCTTGGGCTTCAAAGGCTGGACCCCAAGGGCAGAGGACCAATGGAGAAGTCTCGGTTCCTACCCAGCCTAGACAACGGGGGCAGGCAAGTTTGTAGGTGGGGGGTGGTGGGGTGTCAGAGGCACAGGCACTGGTGGGAGAAGTTTTCTCTAAGAAGGCACAGTGCAGGGGGCAGAGGGAATGACCTCACACTGGTGGGGGGCCCTGGGTCCAAGAAAGGGCAGGTCAAGGGTGGCTGGAATGGTGCCCCAAGCCTAGCTGCACCACCGTCAAGGGGGCTTCCATGGCAGCATCCAGCCACCTGTTGGGGGGGCCTTGTGAGAAGAGCGGGAGCAGAAGTGAGGGTGTCGGTGAGGAAGGTTCAGATAGCAGAGAGGACAGGGAGGGGATCCAGGAGGCGGCGTGGCTGCAGGGCTCGGAGCCTCTCGAGGCTGGAGAGGACCAATGAGATGCTTCAAGCAGAGCAGGTATCTGAACTCTCAGTCATGGCGTGGCCCACATGAGAGCCGAGGTGGCTGGGAGTGGACGGCAGCTGAGCGCATCGTGGGCCCTCCATCCCACTGCCCACCTCCAACCGTGCCTTCACATGGATCTGGAATCCAGCGCTCCCCACAGTGGGGCCACCCCAGCCCAGGTCCCCTCACCACTGCCCCATAAGTGCAGTAGCCTTTTAGCCAGGCTCCCTGCTCCTGCTTCATCTGATGGCCCCCCAGTGGCCGGATGTAGGCTCATGCACCCCACCCCTGTACCCCTACCAGGTGGAAGAAGTCAAGACACGAAGACCAGACTGTAGCCATGACATAAGTTGTCACTCTTCTGAGAACCGGCCTCAGGGAATTCCCCAGCGGTCCAGTGGTTAGGACTCTGCACTTTTATTGCAAGGGGTGAGGGCTGGATCCCTAGGGGAAACTAAGATATATGCCAAAACAGAAAAACAGAACTGGCCTCAAGAAATGGAAACAAACTGACCCTGGAACTGAAGACTAACTGTACTTAAAACAATCAAAATAACACTGATGAGACCACCATGTGATCAATTTCAAGAGGACTGTCAGAGCTGACTGTGCTGTTTCCGCATGTAGCCCCCTCCCTCCACCTATAATAGCTCTTGCCCCGATACTCAGTGGGAGGGAGTCACCCTTTGGACATGAATCCGCCCACCACCCCCTCAACTCTGCTGCCAGCCTCCGAAAAAAAGCAAACTTTCCTTGGCACCAGGCTTGCCTCCTTTTGGCTTTTGAGTGACGAGCAGTCAGACCCCATTCTTGGCAACACTCTCACCTTCCAGTCTGCCAGGCACTCTTGCTGTTTCTGTCTTTCTCCTCCAAGCCACCCCTCCCAGGGTCCCGCCTCTACACACCAGCGTGCCCGGTTCTGTCCTCCAGAATCTGCTCTTCTCTGGGCGAGCATTCATGCTCTTCAATTCTGCCCCACATGGTCATTCTCAAACCACCTGACCACCCTCCTCTGGATACCTCCACACTCCTTGAAGGGAACCCACTCATCTGCGTTCCCACCCTACACAGACTCCTTGACTCTCACCCTGAGATCCTCGCTATGGGCTCAGGATGTACTAATTTCTACCATCCCCACTAATTTCTACCATCCCCACTAATTTCTACCATCCCCACTAATTTCTACCTCTACCCATCCCCACTCAGCTCTCCATCCCCCCGCCCCCGCTGCCCCCAGCCATCGAGGCACTGATCTAGTTCAAGAGCTCCAATTGACTCATGAATTCTGCTCCTTTCCGTCTCTGAAGTTAGCTGACATCTAACATGACCTCATCCAAGATGCCACAACACTGGTCCCTCCATGCCTCACTCACTCCAGGAACACTCATCATCAGCCCTTCTGTCCCACCTGCCTCCCTGCCCCCACATCTCCAAGGTGCCCCCACCCCACCCCCTGGCCCTGGGGGTCTCTGTCTGATAATGATGTGCCCTCCCTCAGTGCCAACCCCAGCCTGGAAGCCTCTGCATTTCTTGATCTCAGTCTTCACGAGATCAAGGCAATGCTGCACCCCACTTTCCAGATGTTCCTACAGAAGCACAGAGAGCAGACCACTTGCCCAAGGCCACTCACTCAGAAGCTGGGTTTGAGCCCAACTCTGGTTAGGATCCACCCAATCCCTTCCCACCAGGCAGCCCCACCCTCCAGGGGACCTCCTCTCTTAAGGGGCAAACAAGAGGACCAGCCTTCCCCCCACAGTGTGAAGGGTGTGCTGAAGGGGCACGGACAGGCCTGGGGTCAGCCCAAGGGGAGAGGAAGGTCCACGTGGGTTGCCATTTTTGGTCTCACCAGCTGACTGAGGGTGGAGGAGGGGCACCAGCCGGGTGGAGCTCGGCCCAGGACAGGCCCTAATGGCCCATCAGGTCAGGGGAGGCAGGAGTTGCCAGGCGGGCTGGAGAGGGGACAGGGGGCCCAGAGGCCTTGGTTACAGGAAGGGTTGTCGACCTGCACCTGTGGGACTCAGAGAACAAGGAGGGGGTTTGGCTCTCAGAGGGATGAAGGGGGATTCTGGTGGGGAAGGTCACCCGGGGGCACATCGTGGGTTTGGTGAACCTAGAGGCTGGTGGTCAGAGAGGCAGGGATTGGCTGGGTCCAGCAAGGTGGGGATAAGGACCACGGGAATGCAGGAGGGTGCAGAAGGAGTGAGGGCATGTATCTTGTCCTGGGACCCCCTTCCACACTGATCCACAATGGGCTAATGCACTTCTGAGTTCAGCCCCTCAACCAGCTGCTCTCGGGCACCTTCAACCACCTACCAGTTGTGTGTGTGTTTGGGGCCTCTGTCTTTTCATCTGTAGAATGGGGACATCACACCCACCATGCAGGGCTGGCCTACACAGGGGTGTCTAGCAGGATTCCTAGGGCATCTCAGGGTGCACACTCAGTGCTCCTGTCTGACCACTGAGCCATTTGTAAATCTCTATTGGCTGTCTTGTAGTTAAGCCCTCACTCCTCGTTCCACTCAGACTTCAGAGTCTGCTTCCTGATGGCAGCATGTGGGGTGGAGAGCCAGCCACTGGGGCCTACACACCCCACCAGCACCATCAACACACACGTCTGTGTTTGGTGTGTTTAGCCGCTCAGTTGTGTCCGACTCTTTTGCGACCCCATGGATTGTAGCCCACCAGGCTCCTCTATCCATGTAATTGTCCAGGCAAGAATACCGGAGTGGGTTGCCATTTTCTCCTCCAAGGAGTCTTTCCGACCCAGAGACTGAACGTGTGTTTCCTGCATTGCAGGCAGATTCTTCACCACTGACCCACCACCATCAATGCACACGCACACGTGTATACACACCAGCACACACACATGCTCTGCTTTCATCGTGGTGAATCCCCCAACCCAGCCCCTCCACTCAGGAGTGCAACCTCAGAGGCACCCCTAGAGCACAGGTGGGACCACAGTGCCCGGCAGGCAGCACAGGAAGCGGAGTCCTGCTGCCCGGGTCTCGGTGATGCCTGAGAGGCAGCCGGGGTGGGTGGGGGAGACCGGGGAAAACCGGCTCTGGGCTGGCCCCATGGGGCTGAGGAATGGTGGCCCCCAGCGGGACAAGCCTGGCCGTGCAGCTGGGGCCGGGACTGGGCAGCCACTCCAGGCCTCTGTGGCAGAACATGGAGAGAGTTTCTGGTGGACCCAAGGGGTGGAGGTGGCGGCACTAGAGTGACTTCTGTCCCCCCAACTGCCCGGGCCATGCAAATTTCCCTGCCACCCCCCTGGGGGCAGATAGCAGTGCCACACAACAGTGGCTGAGCCCCATCAGGGGAACCACAGGCACAGCCTCCTCGCACTGGCCCGTCTGCCACCCCCACCCCCAGGGTACCCAGTTCCCAAGCACCAGGTAGGGAGCCAGTGAGGAGGGGCTTCTGCACCCTGGGGTGGTCCCAAAGAGCCCCAGCCGGCAACTGAACGAGGGCCAGCCCGAGCCAAGCCTACCTTGGCGGAGCCTGGGCCCTGGAGGGTCCGTGCAGAGGGGAAGCAGCTGGGAGGCCCACAGCTCGTGGCTGGGCAGGCCGGTGGTGGCGGCAGCGTCCCGGTCGCCTAGGCGATGACATTGGAGCCGAGGAAGCAGCGTGGCCGCCTGGAGCCTTGGGGCAGACGGGGCGGAGCATGGCCTGGAGCCCTGGGGCCCGTGGCCAGCATGTGCCCCCTGCTCTAGTGGATGCATCGCCCTCTGCAAGGGACCCGACAACAGCCCCACCTGGCGGGAAGCAGAACTGGGGGCGGGGGAGCAGGATCGGAGCCGCTGACCCCGCTCGTGTTTGTGCTCGTGGGTTTTTCTCCTGCTCCTCTTGGTCGAAATTTCCAAACACACTCGGAAGTAGAGAGAATGGCACAGGGAACCCATGGATCTGTCCTCCGGTCTCAACATCAGTCCGCCCTCAGCCAAAGCCTATTCTACAAATTATATTGTTTCACCTGTCAGTCACTCAGTCCTGTCCTACTCTTTGCGACCCCATGAGCTGCAGCCCACCAGGCTCCTCCTTCTGTTAGGGGAAGCACCCTGACTGCAACCGCCCACCCTGGCCAGGCGCTCTAGTAACCATTTGCATGACAGGAGATCCTGGTAAGGAATACGGAACTAATAAGCCACCACCAACCGGAGGAGTTCGGGAAAGGTCGAAAAGAGACACCGCGTGTCTGTCCACTTCCCAGAATCCCTCTCGCTAGCATCCATCTTGGCTGAGCCATGCGAGCACCACCAGGAAAGACTCTGAATTAGAGTGATTGGCCAAAGACCACCCGGAAACTAATCCCTCCACCATAAAACCGGAGACTGCGAGCCACACGGCAGAGCTGTTCTCCTGGGTTCCCTTACGCTACTGCTCTCCACCCGGGTGCCCTTTCCCAATAGAATCTCTTGCTTTGTCAGCACATGTGTCTCCTTGGAAAATTCTTTTCTGAGTGTTAGACAAGAGCCCACTCTTGGGGCCCTGAAGGGGGGCCTCCCCACTTCCTACAACACTTCCATGGGATTTTCCAGGCAAGAATACTGGAGTGGGTTGCCATTTCCTTCTCCAGGGGATCTTCCTGACCCAGGGATTGAACCTGGGTCTCCTGCATTGCAGGCGGACTGTTTATCATATGAGCTACCAGGGAAGCCCTTGATACAGCAGCAGGTGCTTCTAACTGATAAGGATCCACATATTTCAACACCAATTTCAAAACTGCTGATATTCAGCTCTTTCTGTCCTACCAACACACATGTGCACGTGCAGGCGCACGCACACACACACACACACACACACACACACGCACACAAACACACACACAGAATAAATTCAGATAATTCAGTGTAGTATGCGGCCACAGTACCACATTCTGAATTTCCAGGTCCAATTTTTAACTGCTGGTCAGAAGGACTTTCAGGAAGACACAGATTTGGGACATTCCTCTGTATCCACACACTGTCCCTTCCCTCCCCTACCGCAGGCAGCAGCACAGAAAGCCCAGCCCAGCTCCGGGTAGACATTGCCAGAGGGACATTGCAAGTGGGATTAAGGACCTGGAGGTGGCAGCCCTAGGTTATCTGGGTGGACCCAGTGTAACAACAAGGGTCCTCACAGGGAGGCGGGAGGTCGGGGTGGAGGGAAGGTGCCTGGATGTGGCTTTGCAGAGGGAGGCCGGGACCGCGCCCCAAGGAGCGTAGGCACCTCTAGAAGCCTGAAAAGGCAAGAAACAGGTTCTCCCCTGGAGCCACCAGAAGAAATCAGCCCTGCCAGCACCTGGACTTTAGGCCAGTAAGACGGACCTCAGCCATCTAACCTTCAGAACTTATAGGAAAACAGATGCATGTTGTCTTAAGTGGCTGAATTTGTAGCATTTGTTTACAGCAGCCTAGGAGACTGATACAGTTTCACACAACACAAGCTTGGGAAACGCCATTGCAGAGATCTCCCCATTTGTCAGGGCCCCAGGGACAGACATTAGCATGGCAGTAAGTCTGAGGAGGAATCCCTGGGGTGAGAGACGCTTTACAGAATAGCAGCCCCTGGCTGGACAGAAAGGTGACAGAAGACAACACCGTCCTGGGAGCCAAAGTCCTCGCCCTTCGGGGACGTCACACCCAGACACGTGAACACACATGCACACATACAGATACACATGCAAGCATGGACACACACACACTTGTGCACACTTGTACACAGAGACACATGCACCGACACACATGCACGCATAGACATGTGTACGCGCATGCATACGTGTGTGCACACACACATGTGCTCAGGCATATGCACAGAGACACATGCACACAGACACAGACACACATGTTCACACACAGACACAGACACATACACACATGCTACAAAACAAGTGGAGGGGGAGGCAGGTGTTTCCTAGTCCTTGTAAAAGAGGCAGAGAAGCCAGAGGGATGCTGAGGGCTCCCCATGCCCTGATTCTGGGCTCTGCCAGGCCACCTTCTGCCAGCTGATGGCTGCAGTGGGCATGTCCTCAGGGAAGCCATGCAATTCTGGGAAGGACCCCTGCTGCCCATTCTTAAGAGAAATGGGTGATCTCACCACCCTGGGCTCCTGTGGGGTGACCTGCTGACTGTCGCCTCTCCTCCCCTATGGAGACAGGAGAGTCCTGAGCTCCAGAAGGCTAGGGCCCCACCCTCAGAACTGGGACGGTGTATCCACAGCCCCAGGCTCTTGGGTGACAAACCCTGCTCTTCCTCAGCAGGAACAAGGAAGTCAGAGACAAAGGATGGGTGTCTGACCCTTGAGTGGTGGTCACAGCTGGGCCTCTGGCTAAAGAGCAGTTGGCACAAAGGGCCAACAGCCACCAGCTCTGGGTGGGGCACTCGATGAGCATCCTGGGCCCCTTCTCCCCTCAGGAGATGCGATCAGAAAAGCCGTCCTTGCTGAGGCCGGAGCCCAGGTCAGCCTGGGAGGCCCAGGTGTGAAGTTGGGGCAAGGCCTCTGGTTATCTCCATGGAAAGGGGAGCAGAGGGCGGGGCCCTTGAGGCGTGAGCTTGCCTCACTCCCCTATTGCAGCCAGAACTGATGACCACAGGCCCTCTGTTATTCCTCACAGTCCCGGGCATCAGGAAGAGTCTTGGGAGCCGGAAATCAAGGTGTTTCTTCTGGAGGCTCCAGGACAATGTCTGTTCCTTTCTTTCTTCAGCTTCTAGAAGCTGCCTACATCCCTTGGCTCCTGGCCCCTCCCCTCCTCCATCCTGAAATTCCTCCCTCCACCCTCTTCCTCCATCTTGCTTTGACCCACCCACCTTTCCCTTAGAGGAACCTTTGTGATGACACTGATACCCCAGATACCCCAGGGGTAGATACTGCCCGCCTCTAGTCCTTGATTTAATCATGTCCCTCTTCCTGTGAAATAAGTCGCAGGTTCTAGGGACCAGGACATGGATGCTTTGAGGGGACATTCTTCTGCCTTCTGTAAACGCCCTTTATTCCAAGACACATCCTGGGGGCCCTGTATGGGGGGTCAGCTAAAACAGCCCTGCGTCTTTAGACAGAAACCTCTGGACTTCCCTGGGGGTCCAGTGGCAAAGATTCTGAGCTCCCAGCACAGGGGTTGTTGTTGTTCCGTAGACGGCAGCATGCCAGGCTTCCCTGTCCTGCACCGCCTCCCTTCACCTTCAGCAACTCCTATGAGCCTGCTCAAACTCATATCCACTGAGTCGGTGAAGCTGTCATCTCATCCTCTGTCATCCCCATCTCCTCCTGCCTTCAATCTTTCCCAGCAGCAAAGTCTTTTCCAATGTAGGGGTTCTGGGTTCAATCTCTGGTCAGGGAACTAGATCCCACATGCTGAAACTAAGACCTAGTGCAGAGATAGAGAAAGAAACAGAGAAAGAAATGAAGAGAAACCCCTGCTTCCTGCTGGGGCAGCAACTGTGTGGTTGGAGAGGAGGCAGCAGAGGCATGTTCAAGGTCACTCCCCACCATCCCACCTCCCACTGTTAGAGGATCCTTCCTCCAGTTCTCAGCATTTCCCAGGAGCCCCTGCTCATTCAGAGTGCGTTCCCAAAAGTGTGTCAGAAAGTCAACAGACAGTAGCCAGATCCCCGTGAACCCTCAGTGCCATACCCGACATGTGACTCCCTCAGCACTGGGCACCGGAAAAAGCACTTTACAAACAGGGATCATTTAGTCATCATGTCAGCCCTGGAGAACAACTACTGTCTCCATTCTGCAGGTGAGAATACGGAGGCACAGTGAGACTAAGGAACGTCACACAGCAGAGCTGGGCCTAAAAACCAACAGGAGATGAGCCTCTGACTAAACCACCCATTTCAGACGCGTCCTGGGCAAAGCATGTGCCATGTTTCCTGGGACGTGCTTGTTCTTCAGGGATGAACCACCACCATCAGATTCAGGAGACTCCAAGAGTTGAACCAAACTCCTGACCCACCTGCTGTGTGTCCTGAAATCTTCTCCCAACTCTTCCGCACCCACCCCCACCCCAGCACCGTGTTAGTTTCCAAATGCCGGTGAGACAGCTTGGAGGAGCAGGTGCCCCAAAGATGCCCAGAGGGCCTGCTGTCTCAGGTCTGGGCACAGCCCATCCTGCCCCTCGTGGTCAAGACCTCTCCCCACCCATGTCTTTAAATAAAGGAAGCTCTGAGTCATGGCTTGCGCCCAGGACCCTCAAGAGGGGGAAGCTTGGGCTCCGGCAAGCCCCTGCGTATTTGCTTCCCCTCCTGGTGCCTGGTCTCCAAGGAGTGATCATTTTGGTTTTAGGTTGATATCACTGGGAGGCAAGGCTGTGGGCTCTTAGCCCTCGGAACGGAGCCTGGAAACTGTGGGTGCTCAGGAATGAATGACAAGTGATGGGTGGATGGATGGATAAAGAGTTAGACACCCTGTGGAATACTGATTTAAGCCACTCCACATTCCTTTTCTGAACTCTGAGATCCAAAAAACTCAGAAAACTGAAAGCCTTTCCTTACATCTGGGGCTGACGCCGCTGGGTGGACAGACACGAGACTCCCCATGGTCTTTGTTGATGTTTAGGGGTAAACATCCATGTGTGTCATTGCAGAAACATGGGTGCTCCCATCAGACCTCTTGGTGGTATCATAATACAGACGATTCAGACACTATGCTACTTTTCTATAATGAAAAAGTGAAAGTGAAAGTTGCTCAGTCATGTCCAACTCTTTTCGTCCCCATGGACTATACAGTCCATGGAATTCTCCAGGCCAGAATACTGGAGTGGGTAGCCTTTCCCTTCTCCAGGGGATCTTCCCAACCAGAGATTGAACCCAGGTCTCCTGCATTGTTGGTGGATTCTTTACCAACTGAGTTATCAGGGAAGGCAAAATGGAAAAAAGTAATCTGAATTCTGAAATATCAGGGCTCAGGATTAGTTTGGACCATAAAGTTAGGGCAGTCACAACGGCTTGATTATCCCCACGGCCCGGTTATACCCAGAGGTGCCCAGATAAGAGGTCAGGAAAGGGTCCCTCCCTGGGACCACAAGGGCTGAACTGGCCACATCCTCACGTTCTCTCCTTGTGTTAGTCACTCAATCATATCTGACTCTTTGTGACCCCATGGACTGTAGCCTGCCCGGCTCCTCTGTCCATGGGATTCTCCAGGCAAGAATAGAATACTGGAGTAGGTTGCCATTTCCTCCTCCAGGGGATCTTCATGACCCAGCAGAGATCGAACCTGCGTCTGTTACTGTTACATCTAACCTACACTGGCAGGCAGGTTCTTTACCACTGGTGCCACCTGGGAAGCCCCATTTTCTCTCCTTATATGGGGAAGGTATTTTTCCACTCATCAACAAAAGCCAACCTTCACACAGCAGATCTGGGCTAGCTGATACCCTCACCATGACTCTCGTCACTTTTTACCTCCGTGAATTTTTTTTTTTTTTGTCAATGAAGCACTACTGAGTAGCACAAATTTCAAAAGGTTCAAAAAGGTTCAGGCAGGGCCACGCTGGTCTCTCCCAACCTCGTTCGTCCCAGTCCCGGCTCCCGTCAACCTAGCAGATTTATCAGGAGGAGAGAAACAGAACGGACCAAGGCTTAGTGACAGCAGAGCAGAGCAAAGAGAAAGTCAGCAACCTGAGGTTCTGTTGACCACTTTACATGACCCTGTCTGGCCAGAGACTCCCCCAGACTCCGAAAAGACAGCTTCCCCACACTCTGCTCACACGGGGCTCTTTCTTCTACTTTCCTCCATCTGCACACTCCACTGCGAGAGCAGACGCTTCCTAGTATCCTAATTCTTTCAAACATCATATGGACCAGATGACAACCAGGCAGTGCTCTTGGCATCACAGTGACCTCAATCTTCCAACTGTCTATTTGGACTACTTTTTATCAGAATTCATTACTTTCACATTAATCCAATTAACATCTTGTTTACCAATACCTCATTTTTAATTTGCAGCTTCCTTCTAAAAGCTGGAGGGGGAGGGACTTTGACAACCTGCGTCCTCCTCGCTCATTACTGCCAAGTAATTAGGCAAGAAGCACCCCTGATCAGAAGCTAAGAAGCCTGGAGCAAGTCGCAGCTTGTCTGGCTCCACGAGAAAAAAAAAAAAAGACAGAGCGTCTCCTAATTACCGGGGTTTTGTTGGTTGAGTGAGGGGAGGGAGGGCAGAGGTGGGGGAAACGGAGGTGAGTAAAGGCAGAGGGGCCTCTAATCACTGGGTTTTGCAGACCACAGAAAATACTGAGGGGATCCTCTTTCGATCTGCATACTAATGATGACCTGCCCTCCCACAGTCTTTTGGGGAATTGTGCTAAATTTGCATTGCACATAATGCAAATGATTAGGACCCTAAACTCAAGACCGCCCAGTGTGGAGGGGGTGATTAGATGTTTATTTGTGTCCTGCCTGGCAGAGAGGAGGATTTGATCCCTGGGTCGGGAAGATCCCCTGGAGACAGAAATGGCAACCCACTCCAGTATTCGTGCGTGGAGAATTCCCTGGACAGAGGAGCCTGGTGAGCTACAGTCCACAGGGTCCAAAATTGCGGGATACAACTGAGAAACTCAGCGCGTGCGCTCACGCGCGCACACACACACACACACACACACACACACGAAGCACAGGGAAGCATAGCCTCCCCTCCTGTAGCCCCAATGGTTCTGCAGACTCCTCAAGCCGCACCCCTCCCAAAAGCCGCCCTCCATCTCTGTGCAGGATGGCAGGACCCACACTGGGCCCCAGGCTGCCCTCCTGGTCCCCACTCTGGCCCATCCGCCAGAGCCTGGTGTGTATGCTGAATGGACATAGAAGCGGCCTCTGTCTGGCAGGTGGGCACCACGCAAGCAAGCTCGGAGGCCCAAGGCTGCCAAGAGAGGCCCTTGGATCTTTCTCACTTCTCAGCCCCGACGGAGTAAAGAGCCCAGGAAGTCAGGGGGGAGGAGGAGAGGCATCTTCGCTGCCTGCTCTCAAGGACCCAGTCCATCCTTGCCCCAGAAGTCGCCGCCCAATTAGCCAGAGGCTTCCCCAGATGCCCGCCTCCTGGGCCTGGCACCTTGGAGCGGCAGGTGAGCAATTAGAGTGCCCGCCCCTCCTCACAGGCACCCAGGGCCTCAGGGAATGCTTTGCCGGCTGGCACTGGGCGGGGCTCACCAGGGACTGGTCCCTTCTACATGCAGCCACCCTGAGCAGGACAACAAAGGAGGGGCCCCTGGGCACCCAGCCTAGGCCTGATGCCCAGGCCCCCGAACCCTGGCTGGTGGGAGGCAGACTTGTTTGATGGGGCAGGGAGGGGGCTGGACCAGTCTTCCCTGGGCACCTTGAATCTGCCCTCTGGGGCTCTCAGGTGTGTTCCCGTGGGCCACTCAGGGGAGCCCTGGCTCCAGTTCCAACAACGAGGAGGCAGGTGGGTGTCCCCCGCCCATGGATGAAGAGCCTGGGGATTAGTCCAAGGTCATGGAGGAGCCAGGTCTGCTCTGGACTACTGTCTGGACTACCATCCCAAGGCTCTGCCCGTTGTACCCTCTGACCGCGGTATGCCAGGCATGGGTGGCCAGACAACACCTGCATCTGATTTAATCACTTGGTCTGAGGTTTCTGGCTTCGGTGCCCACCTACAAGTGTGGTAAATGCCCAGAGGCACGTACACTGGTTGGGGGGCACTATGAATGTCTACTGTCAGGGTTATAACTCACCCTTGCCCCAAAACACGGGTGGGAAGACAGAAGCACTGGGTGGGGCTAAAGCGCGGTCCTCACTCCGGTGCCCCCACCCCTCTGGCTTCCAGGTCCCTCTGGGGCTCACTCTTTGTGGGACCAGATTCTAAGCTCAAGGGCCAGAGTGTCGCTGCCACCGACCCTCTAGAGCTGCCAGAAATGTCCACTCCATGGCCCTAGACCTGCCCTCGGGGAGGCCCCGTCTCCTCTCTTCAAGCCCCGCAGTGCCCTCCCTGCTGCCTGGTCTCTCTCCTGGTCCAGTTCCCTTGGAGGTGCCGCTCCTCCTCCCCTGACTCCCCCAGGTTGATGCCTGCCCACCTCTAAGCCCCTCTTTGCCACCGGTGGCCCAAAGCCGCTCAGTGTGTCTGTTCTCTCTCCCACTTCTGGGGGCTGTGACGGCCCACGTAGTCTTGGGTGGGGTGGGAGGGATGGTGGTGGGAAGAACTCCCCACAAAGGCTGGAGGAGTGGCTCCCTGCACCTTTGGCTGCCCTGGAACAGACTGAGAGGAGGGGTGTCTGGTTCCTCTTTCAGCACAGAGGGGTGTAGGTTAGAAGTTTCTTCACCTTTTATGTCCCGGCTCCTGGGCAACCCAAAGGCTGAGGAACACTTCTTAGAAACATATTTTTCAGGGAGTTCACTGGTGGCCCAGTGGTTAGAACTCGGTGCTTCCACTGCCGTGGCCCAGGTTGGACCCCTGGGCCCTGAGGGTTCCAGAGGTCACGTGTGCAGTATGGGCAAGCAAAAAATTACAAACGAAACTAACCCAGGTCTCCCGCACTGTAGACAGACGCTTTACCATCTAAGCCACCAGGGAAGTCAGCTACATTGAATTACGATTATTCTAGTGGGTTCAATGGCACCCTCCTCCCCTTTGTAGACGCTTAAGATAAAGATCTCAGGATGGGCTCTCCCGGATTGCTGTGGTTCTAAATCCAATGACAAGGGTCCTTATAAGAGACAAAAAAGGGGAGACACAGAGGAGAGGCCATGTGAACCCAGAGGCAGGGATTGGGGTGATGCGTGTATAAGTCCAGGAAGATTCGGGGCGAGGGGTAAGACACAGAGGCGCTCTCCCTCAGAGCCTCCAGAGGAAACCAGCTCTGCCCACACTTGCGTTTTGGACTTTTGAACTCCAGCCCTTGAAAGAATAAGTCCTTTTCGTTTGTTTTCAGCCCCCTCGTTCTTGATTGTCTGCTAGTGCCCCAGGACGCTAACACAGTTAGGATGATATTTAAAAGCAAAATTAGGGACATTCCCTCCCCGGCTGTCCAGTGGTTAAGAACCCGCACTGTTACTGACAACACCAGTTCAATCCCTGGTCGGGGAAATCAAGATTCCACAAGCTGCATGGTTTGGCCAAAATAAGATAAAAGCCAATTTGTGATATGGTGATTATGGGGCTTCAGGTAGCAGGTCTGACGACTATTTCAACTCAGTGACAAGAACAAACGAAAATTTGAGATTTCCACAGCAGCTGCCACATACAATGAAAATATCAGTGATTCCTTTAGGAATTTTTGCTCTCTTTGGGTCTCTGATTTGAGGGAGGATCTCTAGGAAAAGAAAATACTTTTGAGGAGCGAATGTCTGGTCTGCAAAGGAATACCAGCCTGAGAGCAGACAGGAAGCAGGGGATGCAGATGAAAAGTCAATGCCCGCCCACTCGTGCAGACTCTCAGGGCCGGCTGCAGTGAAAGTGTCTTTAACTCGAGCCCCGATAAGTAGAGGGAGCTTTTCTTGTATAGAAAAAAATCAATTTTCCCCTGCATAATACACTCAGAAAGGGTTTTCCAGGAGTCCTATGTAACCTACTTAAGAAGGCAAACTTAAAGAAAAAAAAAGATATTGTATATTTTCAGTTCAATTCAGTCGCTTAGTCATGTCTGACTCTTTGCGACCCCATGGACTGTAGCACTCCAGGCCTCCCTGTCCATCACCAACTCCAAGTTTGCTCAAACTCATGTCCATTGAGTCGGTGATGCCATCCATCTATCTCATCCTCTGTCGTCCCCTTCTCCTCCTGTCTTCAATCTTTCCCAGCATCAGGGTCTTTTCAAATGAGTCAGTTCTTTGCATCAGGTGGCTTGTATATTTTGGCTACACACAAATGGATGCTACTAGTTCCAGACACGGAGAAGGCAATGGCAACCCACTCCAGTACTCTTGCCTGGGAAATCCCATGGACAGAGGAGCCTGGTAGGCTACAATCCATGGGGTGGTGAAGAGTCGGACACAACTGAGTGACTTCACTTTCACACATTGGAGAAGGAAATGGCAGCCCACTCCAGCGTTCTTGCCTGGAGAATCCCAGGGACGTAGGAGCCTGGTGGGCTGCCATTTATGGGGTCGCACAGAATCGGACAAGACTGAAGCGACTTAGCAGCAGCAGTAGCAGTTCCAGACAACTAGGTAGGGCACAGAAATACTTTATAGCAGCTTGCATGGGTAAACTGGCACACAGTGTTCTGGGGGCACAGTTCTCATAATAATAAAGCTTTCAGCATCCAGACAGAAGCATGGTCAGGGGCCAAGGGAACTAGGACTTGCTCAAACACTCGTCTCAGGTTTTTGTTTTTTTTTGTTTTTTTTGCTGTATAAAGCTAAATCATCAGAAAATGAGTAGTTTTAAACATTGACTCAGCACTCCCACGGAAATGTCCAAATTGGAAAATAAAGGCATGCCCTTCCCTTTTATGGGGGCTGGGTAGAAGAAATGCACAACTGAAGAAAGTTTCTGTTTTTTTTTTTTTTTTGCAAACCAGAAGTTCATTGTGTGTATCCTCGATGTCTTATAGAAGCCTTTAGAGGACAAACTCCCCTTGAATTTGTTGTCCAGAAGCAGTCTCCTGGCTGGATGAACATGAAGCTTCCTTTCACACACCGATGATTTCCCTTTAAGGTGTCAGAATCTCCGGGTGAATGCCATCCTTGGCCATAGGCAGGACCTTCCCCAGTCCGGTTCCCAAGTTCTCTACAAATAACTACTCAGGGAGGCATCCTTGCTCCAGTACCCCCGACAGAGACTGGCAGCTTCCATCCAAACCACAAGCAGATTCCTGCCTCACTGCCAGCCGGTCCCCACTCCCAAGGGGAGACCTGTTGGCTACCAGAGAACTATGTCCCCTACCCTACCAAGGGCCTCTGGAGCAGCATCAACAGCCAGCACTTTGGGGCCCACTTGTGGGTAGCAGGCGTCATTCTAAGCACTTAGATATGGCATCTTGGTTACTCTTCCTCCAACCCTCTAGGACAGAGGCCATTATTATCTTTCTTTATAGACGGGTAAACTGAGGCTCCAAGTGGTTAGGTAACTCACTGGAGGTCTGTGACAAGTAAGTGGCGGAGAGGGGATTTGAACCCTAATGTTCTAACCTCCACACCTACCCGATTAACCATTGCACCAGGCTGGCCCTTCCATGGGGCTGTCCTTGGAGGCTGAATTTGTAGACAGCTACCCTGTTCTCCTGTTTTCCCAGCCAATTCTGGCAGATAGTAAAGGACAGGGAAACCTGGAATGCTGCAGTGCGTGGGGTCACAAAGAGTCAGACACAACTTAGAGACTAAACAACAACACCCTGTCCCCCAGAACCTCAGTAGGACTTTGAAATCAGACTAAGCTTTCTGTGGCCATTCTCCTGGTGGCACCCCACTGACACCCTGGCAGCTTCTGGTACCAGCCCAATTTTTTATCTTATTCTTAAAAATCACATGCATGATCATACATTCACATGTTGCAAAGTGTTAAATACTTTGACTTTTCATTCTCGATACAATTCTTTTTTAACTTATTGAGTAAGTGAAAAGATGAGCGCTAGACTTCCAGTAAACAGTGCATTTTCACCCAAAAGCTAATTATTAAGGTGAAACAAACAGTAACAATGACAGGAAAAAACAAAAACAGAAGAAAACAATTGTTCCAAGGCTCCCAATGTACAGCATTCAATAAGCAAGCCACAGCATACTTGAACCAAATGACCTCTGGTCAGAAGTGAACGGTGTACTGTTTCCCCAGCCCCTTGCTGGTTCATAGTGGTTTACCCATCACCCATTTATTTATGCAGACACGTGTATACTTTGTGCAAAGCCGCTTAGGGACCAAAGGAAAATACAAGCTGTAACCCATGGGGTCTCAGAGTCTGAGTGACTGAACACCAACAAGAAGGTGATAATAGCCCCCCCGCCCCCAGTCTAAGGCCTGAAAGGACGGTGACTGCAAAGCAAGGAGGACTAGGAGAGAAGGGGTCCTGGAAAGACATGTCATCTCTGGCCAGGCCAGCCCAGGGCCTAATTCTGACCCCTCTTTTCCCTGTTTGGAACAGATTCAGAAAACAGGTGGGTATTCCAGCCAACTCAGGGCCACCCAGAGATACCACTCTGGAACCTGGTCCCTTGGTAAAGCACCCCTGGGACCAGCTTAGGGGCTATGCCCAGTTCCCCTAGTCCAGGGAAGACCTCGGCCTTGCGGAGTAGGGTCGCTAACGCCTCCAGATTGCTAATAGACCTCTAGAGTGCAGACGACTGGGGCCCGGCGGGGAGGGGCTTGTCAGCTACTGGCACCTGCACCACCCCCACAGCCAGCCTCTTCGGGGGTCGCACTCCCCACCTCCCCTTGAAGCTGGGGTGGAGAGGGGTTAACCTGAGGCAGGCGCTCTGGGAATCCCAGCCAGGCTGATCCTGGCCCCAAAGGCCGCCACGCTGGGCGCAGGACCCCACATCTCCTCCCCGGCTGGACTCTGGCTCCCTGCCGCCTCACCGCGCCCCGTGTCAGTAGCTGTTCGTACTCGAGGGAGACCCCAGGTCAGCCTTTCTCGAGTTCGTGCACAGGGTCTCTTCTCACCAACTCCCAGCTTCGGAGCCGCGAGCCCATGCGCCCGCCTGACCCAGGCCCCGCCGACGGAGCCCAAACACGCCCAGGCCCCTTGCGCCAGGTCCCCGTGCTGCCTACCTGGTGCCGTCGGAGCCCCGGGAATCGCCTGGCGCTAGCCCGGGCTTTGCCGCGTTAACCCCTTCGTGCGCGCAGGGCGGGCGCGGGACGAGAGGCGGGTGCGGCCTGGCGGGCGCGGGCGCGGAGGCAGGGCGGGCTCCGGCCGCCGAGGCGGGTTATATGGGCGCGGGGAGGGGAGGCGCCGCGGGGAGGGGTGGCCGCCAGCGTTAGCGCCTTCCGCAGCCGGTCGGCGGGAAGGCAGCGCGGGCCGCTCAGCCGTTGGCAAGAGGAGCAAGGGGCAACAGCGCCAGGCTGGGGCTAAGGTTGCCATCCGGCGCTCCGCCCCCCCAGCTGGCCGCGTCCGAGTCGGGGTCCTGGGGCGCACTCTGCCCCGCCTCTTTCCCGCCGCCTTTTGGCGCGCGTCGCCCCTCCCGGTCCCGGCGGGGCCGCCTACCTCGGGTTGGACGCGGGCCGGGCCCTGGGGTCCTAATGCTGCGGAAACGGGACAGCGGCTCTCGGCCGGCTTAGGGGCGCGCACGTGGGGTGCAGAGGTGCGGACCCCGCGGCCCGACGCCTTCCTGTCCCCGGGACGTCGCATCTTCCGGGTCCCCGTCCTCCGCCCCCACGGGAGCGGGACCCCTCCGCGCCGGGAGCAGAGGATCCACGGGGCAGGGGAAGGGCTGGGCATCGTGGGAGCGCGGCCACCCTGGTCTGCGGAGTGCGCGCACTGGCTGTGGCCTGCGGCGGAGGCGGGGGTTGGGGAGATGAAAGTCGCAACCCCAGGACCCGGGATTGAATGAAGCCGCTCGCTTCCGGGTGGTACGAGCCGGGCTCCTCCGCCCTGGCGGGCTCGCCACCTACATCGCTCACCCAGCCGAGGTCACAGCCCCGCTCCCGCCCCTGTCCGCATTGTGGATCTGCGGGAATACTCTCTGGACGCGACTCCTTCGGCCCAGCGGAAGACGTGCCCACAGCACCCGGGGAGTAATTCCGAACACAAACTCCCGTTTCGAAGCCGGCACCTTGCTCCCTCCCCCGGCCACCGCCTCGCGCGCTAGGAGCTGGGTTTCGTTCCGCGCTGCGCCGGTATGCGCGGGTGTCCACAGCGACACGTGAGTAGTGCACTGGAAACCTATTTGTACGCGCAGAGACCCGCTTCAGACCAAGACTTTCCTAGGGCGCCCACACCTGGGGCTCCATAGACCGGTCGCCCCCGCATCCATCTAGTCCTAGGGCCTTGGCTGAAGAAACCAACAGGCTGGCGAGTTTTGAACTACTCAAGGTAGCGGGTACCTGCTGTGCGCTGCCTTCTGGTGCTCAACGTTACCTCCCTCAAGGCCACGGGAACCCGCGCGGCAGAGTTGCCCTGGAATTGCGCGCAGCCAGGGCTGGTGCACGGGTCCGCACCTCACCTGGCCCATCTGGCTGACTGCCACACACCTTTACTGATCACCTACTACTTGCAAGGTGCGGGGTATGGGGTTTGGGGTACCCAAAGACGAATCACACACAGGGTTTGATCTGGCCAGGGACAAAAACGGCTGGTACCGGCCAACAGGACGCCTGCACGCATCCCCTACCCGTTTGTTCTGGGAAGCTGGAGGGGGCTTCCCCAGGGCACAGGACCAGGCCGGATTCGCGCGGATGCGAGTAGGACCCGGGCCGGATCTCGGATCTCAGGACGCAAGAGCGGGGGCGGATGTGCCGGTCCGCGCTATCTAGAGGCGCCGGCAGGGCCTGGCAGATTCGCGAGGGCGAAGAGGACCAGGAGTCCCTAGTGGGCAAGAGGACAGGCCCGCGCGGGGCGGCGAGCGAAGCCAGCAGAGCCAGCGCCAACGCAGGAGCTCGCTCCCGTCCGTGCCATGCGGGCTGCGGAAGGGCTCTGGTTCCGGCCCGGGTGTTGTTCTCCTCGCGGGTCCGAGCGCAGGTGCGCTCGTGTGATGGACAAGCTGGCGCGCAAGATCCAGGAGGTTTCTGCGCGGTGCGAGCGCCAAATTCGTTCTCTGTAGGATCAGAGAAGTTCCTAATCGCCAAGTGAGGGCCTCGCTGGAAGCATGTTGCCGGACTTAGCCAAAAGACAAACGAAGAACAACGAATATTTATTCATACTCTATGTATAGAATATAATATACGTACTATGAACCATATTTCATATTCATGTGTGTATACAAATACATGAATACAAATACACAGATACATAGGACGACACGTTTTAACTTCAGACAAGCGGATAGTTTTTAAGCATATGTGTCACGTAGTATTGGGGAACATATTTATCCTAGAAAATGATTCGTTGTTTATCTAAATTCAGCTGTAGTGCACTTTCTGCATTTTTATCTGGCAACCCTAGTTGGAGGTGACTTCCCACACGCGAGCACCGGCGGAAATCCCGGGTAGGATGAAACACCTTGTCTCCTTTAAAGCGCGGCTGCGCGCGTTGGGCGGGGTAGCGAACTACAAGCCCCACAATGCCGCGCGTCACCCGGGGCTCTGACTGGCTGCGGCACCGCCCTTCCGTCACTTCCGGTCGCGGAGGGGCGGTTGCGGCTGGCCGGGCCGGCGGGGCTTGGCGGGCCCCCGGGTGCAGCGGCCGCCATGAACTTCTCCGAGGTGTTCAAGCTCTCTAGCCTGCTCTGCAAGTTCTCCCCGGACGGAAAGTACCTGGTGAGCGGCTGCCGGGCCTGGGCCGAAGGCGCGCCTTCCGCGAGGAGGCGCGTATCCGCACGGGGCGGCGAGGAACCAAGGGGGTGGGGCGTACCTGGGGCCCGGAAGGAGGTAGCAGGTGTGGGCCCCGGGGAGGTGACCTGGGCAGTGGTTCCGAGCAGGGTACCTGGACACTTGCTGAGTTCTGGGAACCCGGGAAGCTGCCTGCACCTCGGTTTCCATCTGTTAAAAGCAGGTAAAGCAACGCTGTCTTCACAGACTTGAGGACACAGTAAACGTGGACTCTTGTTCAGTCTCTCAGTCGTGTCCGACTCTGAGACCCCCATGGGCCGCAGCACGCCAGGCTTCCCTATTCTTCGCTATATCCTGGAGTTTGCTCCCTTGAGTCAGTGATGCCATCGAACCATCTCATCCTCTGTCATCCACTTCTCCTCCTGCTCTCAGCCTTTCCCAGCTTCAGGGTTTTTTTCTAATGAGCTGGTTCTTCGAATCGGGTGGCCAAAGTATTGGAGTTTCAGCTTCAACGTCAGTCTTTCCAATGAGTTTTTAGGGTTGATTTCCTTTAGGATTGACTGCCCTGATTTCCTTGCTGTCCAAGGAACTCTTAAGAGTCTTTTCCAACACCACAGCTCAAAAGCAGCAGTTCTTTGGTGCTCAGCCTTCTGTATGGTCCAACTCTCACATCCATACACGACTACTGG
The DNA here is from genome assembly GCF_014754425.2 of Oryx dammah. NCBI lineage: Eukaryota > Metazoa > Chordata > Mammalia > Artiodactyla > Bovidae > Oryx > Oryx dammah. Next base: position 31,193,636 of record NW_024070205.1, on the reverse strand, counting down.
AAAAACCATAGCTTTGACTATAAGTTGTTGTTTGTTTGTAACAAAAGGCAGGTATATAGTCCTGTTGGCTATAAAACGGTGCAGTGCTGCAACTAACTGTTGTCACCTTTTCCAGCCCCCTTCAAGGGTCTCTACCACATGCCAGATGAATGACTTAGGTAACTAGCATTCTGTGCTCAGATAAAGAGTGGTCCACACTCCTGGTATCTGAGTTGCTCATTCCATGGATGGCAGAATGGTTCTCACATCACTGAGCTCTCATACATGAAATGTAAGTTTTGAAATATACCAGTATGATCAGTGTACATTCTCAGAATCTTGGGGGGAGATGTGGTGGGTGGGTGATAATTGGCATTGGGAAGACATTAAGAAAAAAAAATGCTTTTTAAAAACTGTACTTATTTTCATTAACTATTAACTGATGCATCCTGTTTTGTCTTTTCAGTCTGAGCTTTGTTAACATTACATTTGTCCTTGAGGATGGATGTATTAATAGCTCAAATTACATGTTTACCTTCTTTATGGAGGTTTTATTCTAAATCACATAGTATGGTATTCAGCTACAAAATACAAAATACCTTTAGCTTAAATGGCACACCGAAAACCTTGGTATACTTTTCAGAATACTCCCCAATAAGTTTGTTTTTTGGTCATTTATGAAACTTTTCTGGTGGCTCAGCTGGTAAAGAATCCGCCTGCAATGTGGGAGACCTGGGTTCGATCCCTGGTTTGGGAAGATGCCCTGGATAAGGGAAAGGCCACCCACTCCAGTATTCTGGCCTGGAGAATTCCATGGACTGTATAGCCATGGGATTGCAAAGAGTCTGTACACAACTGAGTGACTTTCACTCACTGACATGAAACTTCCAGTGAATTAGGGAGACAAAGATTACATTTCCTCATTTAGTTATGGTACATTTTAGTTTTACATTCTGATTAAAATTGTGAGCCTAGGTAGTATTGTTACTGGAACCATGTTCTTCAAAGCTCTGTCCTAAAGGCTGAGAAAAGTAGGGCCATGTTGCCATTTTTAACATCTTGCAACAGATTTGATACAGTTTTTCCAAGTGTTGCTACAGACATTTCATTTTACCAGGAGTTTGTGGTAACTGATCACAGCTTTCAAAGCCACAAAGTGAAAAAATAAGCAGGGAAAAAAGAAAAAAAGCAGGATATTTGTTCTAATCAGCAGTCGATCTCACACTCTTTTTTTCCCCAGGTGGAACTCATTGGCTTTTTAAAAATGAAAGTTCATAAAACAAAAACCTAACAATCCAGTTTGAGGTTGATAAGTACCAACATGAGGCAATTAACATTCAGAAGTCAGTTCTTGATTTTTGAATGATGATGCGCTCTCTGGTTAATAGATAAGTATGATCAGTCATAGAAGTCATTTGCTTGGATTTGGATATTATTAACAGATATGGACATAAAGTAACTGTATCTTTAAGAACACTATATTAAGAGTTAAATGTTTCCAAACTCAGGGTTAGGAAAATGTTAATGGGTGTGTAAGAAACCCCCCAGCCCTCCCTCTGTCAATCCCTTTTCCTCTCAAACGACTGCCATACTGAACACTTCTGAAACGTCTGGTCACCTACTATGTGGGGTTTTCCCCACACCAAGCAGTTCTCCCCAACACCAGCTGGGTGTCCTACAGTTTGACTCCGTTTTGACACTGTCCACCTGGAGAGAGTGCAGAGCCCACAGGTGGAGGGCTCAGCCCCACAACACTGCCCTCCACCTTTCAGACTGCAATTGAAAGTCCAGGTTGTCACCTTTGCTCCTGACCAACTGGACGTAGGCTCCATGACCTCCTCTTTGGGTTCCATTAGTTTGCTGGAGTGACTCATAGCACTCAGAAAAACAGATTTACCGTATTATTAAGGGGTGTGATAAAGGAACAGGTGAGCAGGCACATGAAGAGATAAAGAGGGTGAGATCTGGGGGTCTCGAGTGCAGGAGTTCTGTCCCCGTGGAGCTGGTAAAGAATCTGCCTGCAGTGTGGGAGACCTGAGTTTGATCTCTGGGTTGTGAAGATCCCCTGGATAAGGGAAAGGCTACCCACTCCAGTATTCTGGCCTGGAGAATTCCATGGGCTGTATAGTCCATGGGGTCGCAAAGAGTCAGACACAACTGAGTGAGTTTCACTCACTTACCCTCCCAGGATGTGGGTGTTTCATCAGGAGCCTGTGTCAGGACCTGTGGGGAGACACCAGTGTGTATTATCTATTCTCTCATCACAGGTAGATAGACATTTATGACATGTCCTTACACTTGCAGAATTTCAGACCTGTATATTGACTTTCTGTTGGTTTGGGTCCAGGTTAGACACTGAACCAAAGGGAGCTGTATTCCTTGATCATTCTCACCAGCAGTCTGCAGCCCCCTCCTCACGCCTCACACACAGCTTGTTTGCAAGTGGTAGAACCAGAGGGGAGCTGGTTGTTCTCAGAGGGCCTTTGCCCAGTGCCATGTCCTGCTTTAGCATTTGTTATGCAGTGAAGACAGGCACAGAATGACGCCGGTAGAGTTCTGCAGTAATACTTCCTCCTGGGGCTTAACAGCTGGGCACCTGGTTTTACATTTACGCTTCATCTTTCTGCTAACTCATCTTTGTTCGGAATAGGCTGTTCACACGGTAAACACAAGACCATCTAGATGGAAAGCGTGTGTGCACGGAGAGGAGGCAACCATCCTGAGTGGAGGGCACGCTGCCATCCCAAGAGCACACTGCCGTCCCAAGAGCGCCCTCCTCTGGAGCCCACCCGCCATGACCTCTCTCCCCCTCCAGGCTTCCTGCGTCCAGTACCGGTTGGTGGTCAGGGATGCGAACACCTTGCAGATCCTCCAGCTATACACGTGCCTGGACCAGATCCAGCACCTTGAGTGGTCGGCCGACTCGCTTTTCATCCTGTGTGCCCTGTACAAGCGGGGGCTCGTGCAGGTACCTCCGGATGGATTTCCCCCCTCCCCCTAAGCACAGCCCCCACCCAGGGCCTTGTTCTGTGCCCTGCTGGTATGGAGGAAGAGGCTGCACAGGTCAAAGCCCATTTTCTTTTAACATTATAATAGTGCTCTAATAGTTTAAGTACTTTTAAAAACAAGAAAGCATGTATATGTCCTTGATCTGTAACCTAGTTCATTCTGTAACAGGAAGTGTTCAGCTAGCAGCCCAGCTGGTTCCTGTGTTTAGGGAGTGCTGAGATGTGTCTTGTTATAGACCCCACACTTAACTAAGTGAGGTCTCAGACAGCAAAGGGAATAAACCCTTCGAACCACAACAGAGTGACGTCACTGAGAAGTGTGGTGCAACCCAGGACCTGTCCTTCACACTGAAGGATTCTGAGAGTTTGCCCATCTTTGCTTCCATGCAGTCACCAATTGTTCTTAAGCCTGAGTAGCAAAAGGATTCATCTCTTTTGTGAGTCCAGGTGTGGTCCTTGGAGCAGCCAGAGTGGCACTGCAAGATAGACGAGGGCTCGGCGGGGCTGGTGGCCTCCTGCTGGAGCCCCGATGGGCGCCACATCCTCAACACGACAGAATTCCATGTGAGTGGACACCCCAAATACCTGCCTCAGCCACAGGACAGTCACCCCTCACCCCTTGTCCTGATCACTTGGGAGGATTGGAGGGAGTGGTCTAGCGGGGAGGATGTATGCCATAAATGGTTAGAGCATTATAAGCCCATGAGTGTTGTTATGTAATCTTTTTGCCCAGTTTTAATGAAAAAGGGTTTTTAAAAAGAACATCTCAAATTGTATCTTTAAGGATTTAGACAGGTCCTTTGATTCAACAATAGAAAAGAACTTCAGTGATGCGAAGAGCCGACTGGTTGGAAAAGACCCTGATGCTGGGAAAGATTGAGGGCAAGAGGAGAAGGGAGTGACAGAGGATGAGATGATTGGATGGCATCACTGTGTCAATGGACAAGAGTTTGAGCAAACGCGGGGAGATAGTGAACGACAGGGAAGCTTGGTGTGCTGCAGACTGTGGGGTCGCAGAGTCGCAGAGTCGGACACGACTTAGGGACTGAACAGCAACAATGCACGAATTTACATCTTTCCCTGGAGACGTCTGATCTGTGTGTCTCTAACCTCCTCATTCATTTGCTCCTCAAGCCTTGGGCTCCCTTGGGATTCAGGACCCTGGGCAGGAGCTCTGAGTGGGAAGAAGAACCTTTGACATCCAACTGTAAATTAGAGACAGCTTGGGTGGTGTGCCTGTGCCTCCCAAACACATCACGTCAGGGGACTATGGGGGCTTTGGATGTCCTGGTCCTTCATTGGCACAGCTTCTTCCAGCCCCTGCGTGTGATGTGCCTGCAATGGGTCCCCCAGAAATCCTCTGCAGAGCCTCCACTCAGACAGTCAGGCCACTCCCTCTTCCTGCTGACCCCAGACCCAGCCACCTAGCAAGGCAGGGCAACTCACCCGCTTCATTGCTTCAAGAGACTGGGGCGCATCTTGTGTGGCTTTCTCTCCTAGGTGTGTTTCTCTGAGAAACATTTTTAGGTTCGCTACTATATGAAAGCTTTGACTGTAGCACCCCTGGCCTGTTATCCGAGGGCATGCCTTCTTGGACCCCTGGATGCTGAATCCCCCAGAAATACTGGGCCCTCCGTGGACTGCTGTGCCTGCAATAAAGCTAAATTTATCAGGCAGAAAGGGGTGCTGACTGTACTTTGAACTAAAATGCACTGATATTTAATTTTGTGTCACTCAGATAATACTGTCACAAAATGAAAACCAAACACTAAGCCCGTTAAATTTAACAATTGTGGGAGTTCTCTGCTGGTGCAGTGGTGAGGACTCAGCACTTTCACCTCCGCGTCCTGGGTTTGATCCCTGGTTGGGGAACAAAGATCCTGCAAGCCAAATAGCACCACCAAAAAAAAACATTTAGCAATTATAGATGTGAGTTTGACACACTTCTTCAGACAGAAAACACCGTGGAACTCCTGATACTTTTACTTCAGTAAATTCTCTTGTTTGGGTGCGGGCAATCTGGACCTAAGTGACTCGCAACAGCCTTTCCGAGAGTGCGAAGTTAACGCTGTTTCCTTTCTCTTCCTCCCCCTTCCCCTGCAGCTGCGGATAACTGTGTGGTCCTTGTGCACAAAGTCCGTGTCCTACATCAAATACCCTAAGGCTTGTCAGCAGGGTGAGTCATTAGAGCTACTCAGAGGCCATTTCTCTGTAGTTGTTTGGGGGTTTGGAGACCTTTTTATCCTGGAAAATTTCAAACACAGACAAAAGTATCCTCAACTGTATTTCAGCTCATAGCCAGTCTTTTTTCTTTATATCCACCCCTCCTGCTGATTGTCTTAAAGTACATCCTAGATCTCCTAGTACTTCTCTGTAAGCCTTCCCCCACCTGTGTCTCCAGAAGAGCAGGGCTTCCCTGTTCTGTGATCACAACTACTAAAGACAATGTTTAACAGATGTCAAAGAAGGGTTTACATGCAAATCCTGTATGTCTGTCACAGAGCTGGGTGTCAGATCCTTTCTTGTTTGCGTTAGTCCCAGGACCCCACCCCACACAGCGGATTTTGAAATGAATCCTCTGTTGACTTAACTCTGAGCTCTGTAGAGGGGAACGGTGACCTTTCCCATCCATACATCTCAGAGGAGGGACGAAGGGCGTGTGTCCACTGTGCCCTCAGTTAACTTCCCACACGCGTTTAACTGAACCTGAGAGCTCGTCAATGCCCCACTCCCGAATCATGAAATTACTTGATTGTCTTCTAGTTAATAAACAGAAGGAAGCATCACATGATTTGAGAGGTTTTTCTGTTCTTTCTCTTGCCATCAGCTCACATGTGAGTGAAATGCAATCGTTCATTTATTTTTTGTTTTCATAGTTCGTATGTTAGTGTCTCTCCAGATGACACGCACGCTTCTTGGTGAAATAGCAGCTCTGTCACTTAGGTGTTCTCTTGAGGTGTGAAGTGTGGCTGAGGACTCAGTTCACCAATGTGGACCTGAAAGGGACAGTCTGACGTTTCAGCCAGATTCTCACGTTAAATTGACTTCTTCCAAATTTAAATTCAAAAGTAAAAATAGGAGCTGTGGTGAGGAGCCTGCGTTGACCCAGCTGTGCTTCTTGCAGTTGATTTCCTGAGAACAGAGCATCCCGTAGGGCTCCGCACTTCCCAGTTACATTTAGGGGCTCATCAGGGCTCAGGGCGCCCTGTGTGTCTCACAGGTTCTCTATACGTCAGAAGCCTGATCGAGGGTGTGGGGACCCTGCCTCATGTGCCCACACTCTGCTGCAGACTCGGGGTCTGTGTGCTGCGTCCCCTCTTCAGACCTCTGCCTTCTCTCTCTCCTTCCAACGTGAAGACTACTGCTTCCCGATCCCAGGACCTCTCCCTCTTCTCGGCAGGAATAACCTTCACGAGGGACGGCCGCTACCTGGCACTGGCAGAGAGGCGGGACTGCAGGGACTACGTGAGCATCTTCGTCTGCAGTGACTGGCAGCTGCTACGGGTGAGGCGCACACCGGGAGCACCGTGACCCTGGGGCGGGGTGGGGCAGAGGTACGTTCTTGAAGATCCCAGGGGCTCTTCCAGGTGGTGTGAGAAAGGCAGCTCCATGTTTTCAAAAGTGGGTGCTGCCTGTTGCCCCATGGCATGCAAACGGGCAGATGTTCACAGGATCCGGTGAGACCACATGGGCTCACAGAGTGTTAGCAGTTAACAGTCCCCCAGATGGGAGCCACTAGGCTTGTTGGCTCAGTGGTATTAGCGTCCATGTGCCCACCTCAGGAGGAGGAGTGAGCTGAAGGTTAATACTGACCACGTGCCTGGATGGGCAGGAGGCTGGGCTGGATCCTGGATGCTATTGGATGGCAGCCTCCTTGACCACGGCAGTGATGTCCTGGGAGGGTCTCCCCTGAGCTGATCTTAAAGGGGTGAGACTCAGCTGCACGGAGGCCTGAGCCACATCGTGGCTGCATGTTGCTTGCCCTGTCATGGCAGGAGGACACAGCTGTAGGTGTTTCTGCTCATGGCTAGATGAGGAGATTAAATACTGTTTTAATGCATCAGGTGTGAGATAGATGTTCGTTATTTGTTGAAGAAAATGTTCTCAATGTCATCTGTTTCCCCCCGTCCGCCTGGGAAGCACTTTGACACGGACACTCAGGACCTGGCAGGGATCGAGTGGGCCCCCAACGGCTGCGTGCTGGCTGTCTGGGACTCCTGCCTGGAGGTAGGGAGCCCGCTCAGGACGCACTCTCTGCGTGTAGCACTGTTGTGTGTTTCTCACGCTCTCTGAACGCCTCAAGCGTGAACTCTGCCTTTTTCAGATGTTGAGCCGAGGAGCTTTTATTACAAGTCTTTAGATTTAAGACCCAGCTTCCCCTTTTCCACAACGTTCTCTCTGCTCCTCCAGTACCATCCCCGTCTCCACTTCCTGCCATTGTGGAGGAGGGCAGGGTCCCTGCCTAAGTCTCACTCCCCTGGGGAGGCCGCCTCGCACGCCACAGGTTCAGTGATGCCCTCACTGTCTCTGCAGTACAAGGTCCTGCTCTACTCCCTGGATGGCCGGCTGCTGAGTGCCTTCTGTGCTTACGAGTGGTCCCTGGGCATCAAGTCCGTGGCCTGGAGCCCCAGCAGTCAGTTCCTGGCGATCGGGAGCTACGATGGAAAGGTGGGAGGGGGCCTGTGGGGCAAAGCCCATGCACAGCCAGCGCCCTGGAGGCTCTGACCATGTGGTTCTCCCAGGTGCGGATTCTTAACCATGTGACTTGGAAAATGATCACGGAGTTTGGGCATCCTGCAACTGTCAATAATCCCAAAATAGTAAGTCTGGAAGTGTGTTTGAGGAAGGGATAGAAAGCTGCTCTTTCACTTTACGCTATCAGTGTAAGTGCTACAGGGGCTCACGTCCCCATGGTCTTCTGATGCTGAAACATTCTAAACGCAGACGTTCCCGTGGCCCTTGTTTCTCTCGCCATGTTCCCAAAGGGTCCCAAGTGGTGTCCTTCCCAGCCTCCTCCACCGCCAGCCCTGTGACTCTGGGACCAGCAGTTCTGGGCCAAGCAGAGATCAGCAGGTGGCTTCTTCCCCTTGGAGCCTTCCCTGGGAGGGTGGGAAGGCTGCCTGCCAAGAGGCCCTGGGGCGGACCTCGGGAGGAAGTGGTGCAGGGTCTGGGGAAGAGCGATTCAGGCAGTGCGAACAGAATAGCAATGCAGAGGCCCTGAGGAGGGATTGAGCTCTGTTTATTCAGCAGGCCCCTGACAAAGTGCGGGAAACCATAGGGACCCAGACAGACAGCCTTTCTTGGGGCGGGGGCGGGACAATGGGAATGAGGGCAGACACCCCGTCCTCGGGGCAGAGATGGGGGCAGACACCTGGTGAGTTGCCCGCAAGTGAGGGACCCAAGTAAGACAGGTGTGGGGTGAGGAGGAAGCAGGGGGTGGGCCACTGTACAGCCCTGGGGTCTGGGTGGGTTTCTGGGGAGCCTGTGAGTGGGCGGACGTCCCGACATGGGCGGTGACTGGAGGACCCACTGGAGGTGCAGGAGTGGAACTGACATGAGGCCTCACAGGGTTTGCCTCGGGTCCTTTACCCCACGGCCGTTTGTCCTTCCCATCTGGCGGCCGCTGGTGACACGTGCCCCGACCCTGGCCTGTCACCTGTCCACTGAAATGCCGGCTGCAGGCGGGACCTCGTGGAGAAGGTCCAGGAGGGCACAGTGAGGGACCACGGCCACACGTGCTGCCCAGGCCCTCTCTCTTCCAGGTGGTGTACAAGGAGGCCGAGAAGAGTCCGCCACTGGGCCACCTGGCCTTCCCTCCACCCCGAGCAGCGGCCGGGCCTCTGACGTCCTCAGAGAGCAAATGTGAGCAGCTCGGCCGGTGGTGCCGCCCTTGTCTTTCTCCCTTTCCTTTCATTATAAGAAAAAGCCCTCTTGGTCCAGGGAGACTCCAGATACTCCCTTTTTTCCTTTCAATCCTTTTCCTCTCTGGTGATACCTGGTGGACAGTATCCTCATCTGAGAGCCAGAAGGCTGCTTGGGCTCTGGCTCTGTGGATTGAATTCACGCCCTGGGTCTCCTGATTGTTGGCTGGTCCTGAGAGGACTTTTTTTTAATGAATGCTGACCTTTTCTTGGGTGAGTGGGAGGCCATCAGAGGGCTCAGGGAGGAGCTGCAGCTGCATCTGGGGCGCAGAGGTCACTTCTGGTTCAGTTTCATCATAAAGTGGGAGTAATTGGGGCATCAGAAGAGCCACTGGACCTGGGCCGACCACCAGGCCCTGTGGTGTTGCCTGGCCTATCACAGCTCTGGGACCACAGCCTCGCGTTGGAGGGCAGGCCTGGTGCCTGCACAGCCCTGCCTTCTGTCAGACCCTGCCTGCCCCTGCTGGCCTCCTTGCTCCACGGGTAGTTACACTCAGCTCCTCTCCTGTTGCGGGCAGCACCTCAGACCCAGGCCGCTCGCCCATGGGGAGGCTCAGGGCGCTTTCTTTTCCTACCCAGATGAGATTGCCTCGATGCCGGTCTCCTTACAGACCCTAAAGCCGGCCGCTGACAGAGCCAACCCCAGGATCGGCGTCGGGGCACTGGCCTTCAGTCCTGACAACTACTTCCTGGCCACGAGGAATGGTCAGTGGCCCGTCCCATGTGTGCTGTCCCCTTGTCAGCCTCCTCCGGGGCCTGGGCCTCCCGCGCTTGCTTCTCATTCTGCTGCTGCTGGCAGGGTGGACATCCTGCAGCGGTAGTGTCTGGGGCCCATCGCCCCATCAGAGCAGCAGCCACTCAAGCCCAAGCCTCCGCGCCCTCTGCTCCATGTTTGGGAAAGAGCAGGGCTCCAGGCCCACAGGATATGCCCCCTTTCCCGCCCCGGCCCATGACCCTGGGGAAGATGAGCATCCTCACTGGTGAAAGGCTGGGGGCTGGAGCAGAGCAGTGAGGAGTGAACGTGAGCCTGGGTGCCCCTTCCTCCTCAGACAGCGTCCCCAACGCCGTGTGGATCTGGGACATCCGGAAGCTGAGACCCCTGGCGGTGCTGGAGCAGCTTTGCACTGTGCGCGCCTTCCAGTGGGGCCCACAGCAGCCCCGGCTGGCCATCTGCACGGGGGGCAGCAAGGTGTACCTGTGGTCGCCGGCAGGCTGCGTGTCGGTGCAGGTCCCCGGGGAAGGTGAGCGTGGGCAGGGACACAAGCAGATGCTCTGGGGAGGCACCTGCCCGTGAACCTCGGGGCCCACCTGCTGAACTTCGGGACTCCAGCTGGGTCACCCTAGGACTCGGGTCTCCCCTAACCTCTGGCCACCTGTCTTCTCCAGGTGACTTCCAGGTGCTCTCCCTGTGCTGGCATCCGAGCGGGGACTCTCTAGCCCTCTTGAGCAAGGACCACTTCTGCCTGTGCTTCCTGGAGATGGAGGAGGGGGTGCGTATGGCCTTCGGGCAGCGGGGCAACTGTACATAGGACCCGGGTGTGGTCAGGCCCAGATGGCGCACACTGGCCATGGGACAGAAGCAGAGCATCTTGGGCGAGTTTTCCTTCCAGGGCCCAGAGGAAAGGATTTGCTTTCATTTTGCTATAGCAAGGTGTTTTTGTAAATATCTATGGAATAAACTAATTTTTGTTATTTAAAATAAATATTTGTTCATTTATAAAATGGCTAATGCTTACTTTTTTAAAAGGTTTAAGTCACAGGAAAGTCTTCCAGGTCAGTTTTATGTTTGGGGTTCACTTGTCTTAGGGGAAGTAACTGCACCCCAAGTGGCCAGTCTCCCATCCCACCTCACCCTACCCTTGACACAGGACCCGCTCTGCAAAGAGCCTCTGTTCCATCCCTGAACACTCCAAAGCATGGCCTGTGTGTCATGTGGGCCTGTGCTGGAGCAGAATTGGAGGCCAGGGCTGTGGGTCCCAGGGCAGTTCAGTTAAGGTCAGGTCTCTGCAGGGAGTGTCTGCCTGGAATGATCCAGGTGCTTCAGGCAGTCGGCTAAGAAGGGCACTGGAGGAATAAGGGTTCTTCACCCTGGGCAGAGGCTGGATGGTGGGCACCAACCCTGTGGTTGTGAAGGGAGTAGGCTGTGCAAATCCCCAGAGTGCACATGGCCAGGGTCAAATCCAGTGGGGAGAACATCTCGGCTCTAAGATGCTCTCACCAAACAAGACCCTTTCTTGGTTGTTGCGCCTACTTTCAAAAAGGAACAACAGTCACTGGATTCTAAACGTCTTTACTAGCAGACCAAAAGCAAAAGCTCAAGACCCAGGCAGAGTTTTAAGGCAGCCTTTCAGTGTGGACAGGCTCCTACATCAGGATCATCACATCCATGCCGACTAGAGCTGTCAGCCTGGGCAGTGAGGAGGAAGGAACTTGGGGGCCAGCAGTCAGACCACTGTGGATGAGCGGGGGCGGTGAGCAATGACTGCCCACAGGCTGGGGTCTACATGGAGCAGCAGGAACTGAGGTGGGGCAGACTGCTTCAGGAGACTCTAATATGGTTCCTTTCTGAAAGCACTTCCTTAAAGGCAAATTAAGCAATTCCTTTTTAAAATATGCCATGACAGGACAAACCTAACAGAGATGTCAGCATTGTGTGCAAAGAACTTACCAATGTGACTTTCTCAAACGAATGACTTAAAATAACTCTTAAAATAATACTTGTCTTAAAATAATTTTCTGGGAAGCTTTTTGGGTGGGCCTGAAAAAGACGCCATCAGTATTATTCACACAGTATAGATAAATTTTAGAAGCGTGACTTTAGGTCAAGCACGCATTTCCACAAAAGCAACAGTCCATTCAGGAGCTGACAAGGCAGGCCAACTTTTGCTGAGCTGGTGGTCTGCTGGCTTCTTCCGTATTAGCTTTAAGAAGATGGATTAAATTTCAAAATGCAAAACTGGACACCAACTGTACACACACTTGCAACCATGGGCACTGGGTCCCAGGCACATCCCTGGATGGAGCGAACTATGCAACTAATCACGTGACATTTATTGTTAACATGCTCCAGGGCTTGCGGGGAGGGACCATGGGGAGCCAAATGGAGACACAGGGGACTTGAAGACTGAGATCCTGGCCAGGATGCTGACAGGTTCCCTCTGCTGTGTCTGGAGCTCACGTGACCATCTGTCCAGTATCCAGCTACAGTATTCGGTCCACCTGACTGCAGTCATGGTGCCCAGGTCCCTGAAGGTAGGGGGCCTGGACCCTGCCGGCAGAAGTGGAGCTGGGCCAAAGTCTGTCACTCCCAGAGTCCTGGTGGCCACCTCTCCTGGCAAGAGCCCCACGTGCAGCATCTAGAAGCCGATCTTGCCTCTGGTCATGGAGTAGCCCAGCTTGGCCTCGTTGTTGATGAAGGACATGAGCCCCACGTAGGTCTCAATGAGGAGTGGACACTCCAAGACCAGCACTCCGCCCTCCTGGCCTGGCAAAGGACTCTCCTTCTGGGCTTTCTTGACAGCTTGGATTAACAGAGCCTTGAAACCATCCAACTGCAAAGAGAGAAAACATGGAGTCTGAGCAGACGATCTGCACGAGGTCCCCTACCCCTGGACAAGAGGCCTTCCCAACCACACCCAGCGGCCCATGGGCTCACCTCCTGCGTGTGGCTCTCACCTCTGGGCTCACCCGTGACAGACAACAGCTAGTCCTCACAGACCTCCCTCTTCCGTGGCGTTTTCCCACGGTGACCCACCTGGTCCTACCACCCACCAGGCAGACAGCAAGCCAAGGCACGTGGCTGGAAGTGGGGGGCCTGTCCCCAGTGCCAGACCCCATGCCCATCACCCCCAGGCCTCCTCTCCTGCTGAGCGCGCAGCTTGCCCAGCTCTAGCAGGAGCCAGGGTCGGCTGCCACACCTCGAAGCCCTTCTGGGCCCTTCTCCAAAATGACCACAGCCACCGGGGCCACATCACAGCACCACACTGACCAGTACCCACTTACCACACAGGGCTATCTAAACATAACTAAAGTTTTTTAAAATTTAAAGGTTTATTTTCTTAGTTTAGCCACCACTCAAGTGCTCAGCAGTCCCACGTGGCCACCGTACTGAGCAGTGCAGGCCTGGAAGGTGCCTGTCCCCACTGGGCAGCGCTGCTGCTGCCGTCCGTGTCCTTACTTGACACAGAGAGGCTGTCTTCTCGTCCACACCGGCCATCGGGTGTTCTATGAACGTGGTGTATGGCACACTGGTGGACCACGGGTTCCATCTGCTGATGAAGGACGGGCGGCTCTGCTTGTCCCACTGGATGCGAATCCCAAAGCCTTCTCGCCTGCAGGGTCAGAAGACAGGGACCAGACTTCACAGGCAGGCCTGTGCCCCAGAGCCCCTGCTTGGTGCTGGGTGTGGGAACAAAAAGCGGTCCCACCGGTGAAGATAAGACTGATGATGGCCATTTCACAACAGCTGCAGGTCTGGACAGGAATATCATGTCTAGTAATGACAGCTTTTAGCACTTTAAGACAGGACAAACTGAGTACACTTAGTTAAGCTAATCTTTACGCGGTTAATAAAATTTAACATGTAGTGCTCTAACTAAACAAATACTTTTCCAACTTCAAATTCTTTTTTCCAGAATATTTTGTTGTTTAGAATTTTGAACTTATCTTCCTGAATTTCCTACCCAAATCTCCACATCAAAACCCCAAAACTCACCGTTTAATTCAACTGAGTATATTCATGTCTAGTTTCTCATATTTCAGAAAGCTCCCTAACTGATGAAGATCAGCTCTTGAAAGTTGGCCATTAAACATTCCAAATTTAATCTTCAATAATATCTGTAAACCAAAGCGATGTGCTACCTTTTCCTTTTAAAAATTAACCACAACAGAGTTTGATATGACAGCTGCCAATCCTTTCTTGGCAGGGATAAAGTGCTGAGTTCACTCTTGCCTGAAAAATACCTGTCAGGCCTATGTTAACGTACCCTGAATTCATTTACTACCAGCCTAATAGCTGTCTCTTGTGCCAAAATGCCTTTTAATGCACCCTGCTGGGCAGAAGTCACCCGGGTCTATTCTAAACTCTACTGACTTTAGAGCAAGACGTCCCCTGGGGGCTGGTTTTGGAAGGGTTGTTTGAAAAGACTTACTTGTTGAGCGACTTCGGGGGAAATTGGAATTCTCCGTAGGAGATGGTGTCCACCGCGTTTAAGGCCACCCTGACCACCTGCTGGCACTGCAGGCTGATGAAGTCGTATTTGCAGATGAGGAGCGCCTGGTCGGTGATGAGCACCAGCCGCTCCTTTTCGTTGTTCCAGTGATCAACCCTACGGGCGGCAGCGGTCACCACGGCGCTGCGGAGCGCACAAGTGCCCGGGCCCCTCCCCAGGGCGCGCCCCCTTACTCGGTCAGCAGCCACACCCCCTGGATGTCTCCGTCCTCCACGGGCCGGACCACTACGCGGATCTCCTCCACCGCCTGCTCGATGGTGCCGGGCTGCGTGGAGCGGGCGGAGCGGGGGCGGAGGTCGCCACAGGTCCCGCCCGCCCGCCTGCCCCGCCCCGCCCCCGGCCCCACAGGCCCACGCCCTCTCCCGCCCCCGCCCCCAACCCCAGCCTCACCCGGAACACGAAATACTCCTTGACGCGGGCGCGGCGCGTGGGGTCGTGGACGCTGAGCGGCCACAGCGTCTGTCGCAGCGGCGTGCCCGCCCCCGGACGACCCCCGCCACCGCCGCCGCCGCCACTACCCGGCCCGACCTCCTCGCCGGCGGCCAGCAGTGCCGTGGGGCTCGTGCCCGCCGAGTCCACCGAGTCCCGCAGCTGCAGCATTACCGCGCCCGCAACCGAGCGAACCCGGACCGGAGCCGACGCGGCCGCAATAGCAGCCGCCGCCGCCGCCGCCGCCGCCGCCGCCGCCGCCTCCACCTCCGCCGCCGCCGCCTCCACCTCCACTACGCCAGACCCTCGGCCCCGCCCCAGGGCCCGCCCCGCACCGCGGCCCGCCGCGATTGGCTCCGCTTCGCCAGTCCCGCCTCAGTCTCGAGTCCCCGCCCGCCCACTCCGGTCCTGCCGATTGGCTCTTCCCTCAGGTTTCTTCCACGATTGGTCCTGCTAGTCGCCGTTCACAATCGCTCCCGCCCCTCACTGCGCCGGAAGCGCACTCCGGACCCACGCCCACTTCCTGTTTACGCTACCGGGAAAGGGCGGGGGGTGCCTAGGCCGGTTGCCAAGGCGACGCGGGGGTCCGGCGAGGAGAGGGTAGTCAGGTCCTTACAGCACCCGGTCAACGCTTCTCTATTCATGTTCGACTGAAGTGCAGCGGACCTCCGGGGAGGGACTCCGGTCCTTGCCCGGAGTGACCGGCCCCTGGACGCACACCCCGCTAGAGCTGATAACTTCTCTTGACGCGCCTTACGCCCTGGACGACCGCCCCTTGGATGCGGACCCCTGATGGGGGAGACCACTTCCCTGGTCACACCTCCTGCCCCGGGTGACTGCCGCCTGGACGCGCCCCCGACCGCGGTGACCATCCCCTGGATTAGTTCTGCCCCTCCCAGGGGTCCGCATTGCACAGCACGGGGAGCGCGGGCTTCGGGGACTGGAGGAGAGGAGGCCGGCGGAGCAGAGCCCCTCCCTGAGCGCCTGCGCCTTTCTGACCGCAGGTTGAGGGATGCGGCAGCGTGGACATGGCCCCCAGCGCTGTGTTAAATGCAGGCGTGCTCCCGGCGGCCTGGGAAGCAGAGCTCCGACCCTGCACCACGGAAGGGAACAATGTGGAGGCACCGGGCGTCGTCACTCCATTGAGTGCCGAACCAGGGTTCGTTGCTGTCGCTCTGAGCTTGTCCTCCCGAGTTAGATGTGTTCTTGCCCTGAGTGATCTTGCCTGCGGCTAGCGGCACCCTGGGCATCCGCAGTCCCTGCGGGGTACCTCAGCTCCCCGGTCTTGGCGCCTACAGGCCCGAAGGCAACCTCATCTCCGTCCACCTTGCCCCGTTGTCTTGGAAACCCAAGGGCTGCAGCCGCGACAGTTTACAGCAGCTCCTGTGATCCTGACCTGGTTGGTCATTTTGTCCTTCCACTGCCTGTAGTCACAGCTCCAGCTACTCCCCCCACCCCAAAAGGCTTCTTGCCTCTGTCCTGCTGTGTCCATCCTCCGATATTGGGGTTTAGCGCCCCCTCCCAAGGAGGCACTGCCATTAACTACACTCACTGCTAGTTCTTTGCGGTGTCATACAGTCATCTACTGTGTGTGTGTCCTGTGTATAATTCACTTGTGTTTGTTAGGTCATCCTGTGTGTGTGTATGTATATGTGTGTGTGTGTGTGTGCTCGCGTGCACACGCGCATATCCTATTAGGAAATTTCGAGAAACCAGCCCTTGGCATATGACTGCACTTTGGGGTTTATAACTCCCAAATTCACAATCCTTTGAATTTCACAAGAGCCCGGGGAGGTAACCCCTCTTTTGTACATGTGCTGCAGTTGGAGAAGCAGGTCTGGAGAATGCTGCTCAGGAGCCTGGGGCTGCATAGCTGGCATAGCTGGTCAGCCATGGCTCTCCTGGCTCTGCAGACTCAGATGCGCTCCTGGGCTGTGAAGAATTCCAGGGTGGCTGGCCTTCCTTCTCAGGGCATCTCTGGAGGTTAAGGGGGTTCACCGAGCTGTATACACAGCAGGTCTTTGGCAGCCCCTCACCACTCCACCTGGACATCGTCATCCACAGAAACAGGAGGGATGAAAATATCACAGATGCTGAAATATTAACAGCTTTGGTACTTCACTTCCTGGGAAGACCAAGGGCTCAGAGAGGGCTGAGTGTTCAGAGACAGGAAAGGGCTTCTAGCCCCGCCAGCCTGCTGACATGGTGTAGGGACAGCCACTGCTGCCCCTGGGGGACCAGGGGCCGTGTCATACCCAGTGGGAGGTAGCTGCTTTCTCTGGCAGCCAGAGCCTCCAGCTGAGTCTGTTATGCTGGTCCCTGCAGGGTGGGCCTGAATCAGGCCCCAGAGGGTCTGCTTGAGCGGTTGGGCTTACGAGACCTGCTGGCCCCTCTCCTGAGTCCCCTCAGTACAGGGGCTCAGCAATGGCAGCTAGGCGAGTGGCCTCATAGGAACTTGAATCCCGGCTCCCCTGCTTCTGTCCACTGAACTGGGACCCTCAAGCCCTGTCTGCCTCAGTCTCCTTTTTTTTACTGAGCGGAGATAATGACAGTTCCCGCTTCCTATGGCTGTTGGGAGAAGTCTGTGAGTGAGGACCTGGGACTCACAGTGCCCCGGCAGACCTGGAGCCAGCTCAGTGTTAATTGTTCATGCTGTTTGCTGAGCCGCTGCTTGGGGCCTCCTGTACTGCAGATAAAGTCTTTGCTCCGCCCACACATGCACGTCCCATTCAACCGAGGAGAAAACAGTCCCAGGGAGGCTGTCACTTTGTGAAGGTCACGCAGAGCCCTGGAGTGCAGGGCCTGTGTCCCTGCCCCCCGACTGGTGGCCCATGAGAACAGGCAGAGGAGACCCGTCCTCCACTGGATTCACCAGGAGTCCATGTATGCTCACGCACCCTCAGACACAATGACCAGGGAAACACGATTGAGCGCTGATGGCATAACTTTACAATGACCTTGATCAGGGTCGACTCAGCCGAGGAAGGAGGGATGAGAAAGGGCCATGGTTTAAAGGATGAGACTGAAGGTGGGGAGAGGTGAGGTAAGAGGGGACAGCAGTGATGCTGGCAGGCGGCAGCAGTGTGATGGGCGGAACCTAGAGCCCAGGGGTTTGGGTCTAGCTAGAGTAGGAGGGCTCCGCCTCTCAGGGATGGATGGAGAGAGCTGAGGGTGGACAGGTGGTGGGGTGCTGATGCAGTGGTGGAGGGGCATGGAGCGGTTCTGGGACATCTGCTTTCTTCAGTGGCGAGCGAGGAGTGGCTTCAGGTGGGCGTGGGGACCACCAGGCTGCCTGCCGGGAGTCCTCAGGTAGGTTCTCAGTGGAGCCTTCCACACAGCAGCTGGTGGGAGTGGGAGAAGCCAGTAGCTGGACTGGAATTTGCTGGGCAGCTGTGGCCAAAGACAAGGGGAAAAGGGAGGACAAGCTCCTATAAGTGAGTATTTGCCAAGGCCCGTGAGGGGTCAGTTGGCAGCTGACAGGCTAAGCTGCCAAGATTTCAGGGATGCTGTGGAAGACAGGTGACCCACGGGTCAGAGACGATGGACTGTTATCCACAGGGAAGCCACGTCCAGGGCGTCAGCATGGTGCATGCGCCCCGAGCCCCAGTTCCCACGGGATGCTGCCATGGGGTCGCGTCACTTCAGAGAAACTGGCGCCTGTGAGCAAGCCTGGTCCTTTCCCCTCAGGGCTGCTCTGTGACCAGCGGCCCCAGGCAGGGCGGTCAGGGCCTGCCGCTTGCTCCTTGCGCCCCCTGCAGGATGTGTAGGAGAATTTCCCAGCAAGGTCAATGGAGGGGACCTTGAGTCTAGTTCTGGTCGAGGCGTCAGCAGATCTAATAGGGACTGGTGACCGGGAGGAGGTTATTGAGAGAATGGGACCACTGTGGACTCTCAAGCTGGACCCAGGTAATCGGAGTGTTGACGAAAATAATCATTGAGCTATCTAATATAGGAACAGAAAAGAGCCAAACTGTAGCCTGGAAGACTGCCTGTCAGATCACTCAGAGGAACTGCTCCGGAGAAGCAGGATTTTCAGCACAGTTTTCTGTCTTGTCAGAACAGAGAACATCAAATGAGTCGGGAGACATTCCTTCAAGGTTTCAAAAAACAGACTGGCCATGCACACGGGGCTTCATTGTGGCCTTGGCAACTGGGAAGGGAGTCTTATTGTGGAGGGAGTAACCAGCATTGGTGTCCCACGAGGGGAGGTGTTTAATCTTCATTTTTAACATGGGTAGTCTTTACTTCTGGTCAATGTTCCCTTTAATAATTAAAGTGAAAGTGAAGTCGCTCAGTCATGTCCGACTCTTTGCGACCCCATGGACTGTAGCCTACCGGGCTCCTCTGTCCATGGGATTTTCCAGGCAACAGTACTGGAGTGGATTGCCATTTCCTTCTCCAGGGGATCTTCCCAACCCAGGGATTAAACCCGGGTCTCCCGCATTGTAGACAGACGCTTTACTGTCTGAGCCACCAGGGATTAAAACGGACAGGAATTCCCTGGTGGCTCAGTGGTAAAGAACCCACCTGCCAATGCAAGGGTTTGATCCCTGGTCCAGGAAGACCTCACGTGCCATGGAGCAGCTAAGCCTGTGCACCATGACTATTGAGCCTGTGCTCTGGAGCCTGGGAACCGCAACTACTGAAGCCCACACTCTTTACAGCCTGTGCCCTGCAACAAGAGAAGCCACTGCAATGAGAAGCAGCACACCCAACTAGAGAGTAGCCCCCACTCGCTGCACCTGGAGAAAAGCCGAGGTAGCAGTGAAGACCCAGCACAGTCAAAAATAAAATTATAAAAAAAATAATTAAAGCAGACATATGACCTGCCACAAACAGACTGTCCTAGTTGGCACCAGATTCAAGCTAGCTCCTGTATGAGCCAGAATGACTTCCCCAGACCTTGGCATGTGAGGATTTCCTTCATCAGGAAGCTCCTTGAACATCTGTCCTTAAGATATTCAGAAGCAGCCTTAAGACAGCGAGGTGCCGGTGAGACCACAGTCACGTGACTGAGCCCTGTGAAGGCCTCTGCGTGAACTTTTATGATCTGGCAGGTGGGTATGGAGATCCACTGGACCTGCAGTGCCCAAGACAAGCCTCAGGAGCAAGTTCCCTGTTTGTCAACCTGCCCCCAGCCCATCTGGAGTGCCTGCCTCTTCCTTTGGTCTCTCGCTGCCCTGGCGTGTGGCTGGTTTTGAAACCAGCAGTGTGGAGGGATAGAGAACAGGGCCTGACGTCCGGACGCCAGAGGCTGCAGTGGGTGCTGGAGTCGGAAGTGTCACAGAGACAACTCTCTGCAGGGGAACAAGGACTGAGTCTTGGTCTTGGGACTGGGTGCCCAGTGATGGGTGAGCAGGGGCCAGGACTGGACAGAGGGTGGGCCCTGAGTTCCCAGGATGCTGGCAGGAAGATGCTGATCGGGTGTCTGAGCCTTAGTGGATGTGGAGGGGGTGGGGCAGGTAACTTGAACATCCACAAACTTGAGAGATGGCTGGGTTGGTCACTGAGCATCCGTTGGACACCTGGCACCAGTTGTTGTGCTGGCCTCATGGGGCCATCATCCCAAAGTACCACAGACTGGGGGATTTCAACAACAGTCTAGTCTGAGGCCGGAAATCCAAGGTCAGGTGTTTGTAGGGCCATGCTCCCCACTGAAACCCTTAGGGGAAACTCTCCGCTGCCCTTTCCAGCCCCTGGTGGCTGCCAGAGGTCCTGAGCAGGTGGCCAGGTCACCCTGATACCCCCTCCTCCTGCTCCTGTTAACTCTCCCCTCTTCCATGTTGGACTCAGACCTGCCCAGGTGACCTCATCTTAACCTGATGACACCTGCAAAGACTGGGAAACAGCCGCGGATACTGAAAGACTCCACCCCCAAACACGGCCAAGGATACCGAGTAGCAGCGGTTAGGGCTGTGACTGGGGAGGTGACGCAGGTCTCCCTGTGAGAGGGGTGGGCACGTGCAAACAGCGAGGGGGCTCAGATGGTGCACAGTGGCCGTGGGGGGGTGCAGGGAGGGAACTCCTGCCGGGTCTGGCTGTGGCTGCCCCTCCCTAGCCGCATCCCCCTGAGTTTGCGCTGTGTCTCTCTTGGGACCATTGAAAGGCTGTTCCCGCTCCCACCAGCAGGTGGCAGGATCGCCCACACGGGGCCTTCAGAGCAGCGTCCTGTGCCTGGGTATCTGTTAGCAAATAGATGATGGTCATCTCTTCCCCAGGTGAGTGGAAGGCCGCCAAGTCTCAGCTGGAAGTGTGGATTCTTATCTTAACTCCAGATGTTGTGGCTTAGTGTTTGTTTTTTTAAAACCAAATCCAAGGATCTCACCTTTGACGTCTGCTTCTGATGGAAAGGGAGGTCAGTTGCACGCCTGTGGGAACTGTAGGGGCAGGACCTCAGAGCTGCCAGGTTCCAGGGATTCTGGGGCTCTGCGTCAGAGGTTAAGGCATGGCCCAGGGACTACTCTGTGGGCCACACTCACCTTCCAGAGACAGCTGCCCTCTGGGTGAGGCCTGTCTCTCCTGGGGAACCAGGCTGTAGACTCAGGGCTGGTCAGAGGCCGGACAGTGCTTGCTGGCTGCCCTGGCCCTGGAGACCGCCTGAGAGCTGCTGTGTGGTGCACTGGAGAGACTGCTCTTGATTTTTGGTAGATTTCTTTCAACAAACAAATACCCCATCCAGCAGACAGGGTTGGGGGAAGCCCTGGTCTTGGGCAAGGAGGGGGCGGGCTTCCAAACTTCCTGACTTTAAGGCATATGAGCAGGACATGGGGAGACAGGAAGACATGGACACGGTACTCCTGCAGTGTCTAAAGGCTGAGTCGTCTCCATGGTAAGTTTCATCACGTCCTGCACTCTGATGGAGAGAACGGGCTCCCTCTGTCCCCACCCTGCTGCCCACCTCACCATGCCCAGGAGGCCCCTAGTGCCCTGTGCCCATCTGGCGGGAGCTGAGGTGTAAAGATGGAACCCAGGGAAGGTCTGGCCACACGGATGTGCTGCCCTTGGGCGAGTGGGTTCAGGAGGGTCACTGGGTGCACCAGGATAGGGTTGAGGGCCAGGAGGTCTTGGAAAGGTCATCGCCTGGGACTGGGGTGTCTGCCCTGGTTCTGGTCAGCATGGGAGTCAAGGGATGATAGGAAGGGGTATACGTATTGACTGTTCCCGAGAAATGCAAGGGCTGCACCATGGGGAGCGTGTCCAGCAGCAGCAAATTCCCGCGTCTCCCAGACTTCATGTCAGGAGGAGCCTTTATCCACCCCGAGGATAAGTGCATCTGAATAGGCGGGCAGGAGGGGCCCCCAGCATGCCCCGTGCTCTGCCACCTCCTCTGTGGACCCCCAGGGCAGGTGCTGGGCCGCCTCGTCATGGCTGTATGTGTGTCCTATAGCTGCTGTGAGAAACGACCACAATCTGGGTGTCAAAATGAAAGAAAGCTGCTCTCTCACAGTCCGGAGGCTGGAGCCTGAGAAGGAGGAGCGGCCAGGCTGGTCCCTCTGGGAGGCTGCAGGGAGTGTCTTCTTTGTGCTCCTCTCCCAGCTTCTGGTGGTGGCTGCAGTCTCCTGTATCCCTGGGCTTGTGGGTGTGCCCCTCCCATCCTGCCCGCATGTGGCCACAACGCCGCCCCTGTGTCTCCCTGTGTCTCAGGTCTCCTCCTCCTATCTCCTTTCTGGAAGCTTCCTTAAGGAACCTCAGATTGGACTTTTATTTATTTGGTATTTATTTCTGGCTGTGCGGTGTGTGGAATCTTGGTTCCCTGAACTGGGGTCGAACCTGTGCCCCAGACCACCGGGGAAGTTCCCTCTTTCTCTTACAAGGACACCTGTCATTGGGCTGAGAGTAAGTCCAGGGCAATTTCTTTCTGATATCCTTAACTTATATCTACAGAGACTCTTTTCCCATGTCTGGTCACATTTGCAGGTCCTGGGGACCAGGGCTTAGAAAGGTGACTTTTCAGGGGATACAGCTCAATCTGGCACTGGTGCGTGAGTGGGTAGTTTTCTGCTCTTAAGGTTGGCAGGGGTCTGTAACCCCCTTCTTGATGCCCCTTCCCTCACCCCAGCTAAAGGGAGGGAAGGTTGAAGTGGGGGGCAACCCTGTCTGTCCACTGAGCAGTAGTCAACTTGCTGTCCAGCCAGTAGGCCATCAGATCAGTGGCCGAGCAGGAACCGGATTCCAGGACAATACTCTGCCGTTCCTGGCCCATCACGTGGATGGAGGCAGAGAGAGGCACTGGGCCTCACCCAGGGCTGCACAGTAGAGGGGCCCTGACCCTGGCGTCTGCTGCAGAATCCTGGCCCACCCACCCCTCTCCAGCCCCATTGCACAGACTGACTGTGTTTGTGTGGGTGGCCTCTTTGGTGTCAGTCTCTCTTGGGGGTGAAAGAGGAGGTTTAGAACTGGACTCTGGAAGCAGAGCCGAGAGCGTCCATCCAGCTGGAGAGGCATTTGGCGTAGGGTTTTGGATGCTCTGCTTAACTCGTCATCTGGTCCAGAGAGGGGTGATTCTGGATTTGAGGTCCCCTCCCAGTGAGAAATGGTGGGCTTCCCTCTACACACACACATACACTATCGCAGGCGCCCAACCCCTGTGGACACTGCCTATACCAGGCCCTCTCTTCTGGAACCTGAAAAACGCCTTTGGCACTAAGTAATTTGCTTACTCTCTTGTCTAGGAGAGGCGTCTGTAAAAATTCAGACAGAATACTGGATTCTTCTCTTGGATTGCAAACAAGTCCAGCTCAAGGAGCTGCAGAGGCTGTGCTAGGCCATCTCTGCAGGACCCTGTCTGCCAATTCCCTGGGACTGGGCACCACTGAGGAGGTGAGGGGCTGCAGCTCTGGGCATGGGGGAGGGAGCAGGTGGCTGTGTGAGGGGCCAGCCAGGATGGGAGCACGCCTCTTCCTCCGCCCCACCTTATTTTCCTTGGGCCAAAGGCTATTTTTATCATTTCCAGCAGAGAATGAGACCAAAACATCAGCATGCAGTGTCTTAAAAGTGCTCTTCGTAAAAGGTTCACATTCAGGGCCTCCTTCTGGGCTTGTGTCCCTGCAAACACTCGGGATCCCAACTACCAGCTTCCCGTGTGCACCTTGTAAACTGAGCCAGCGATCCCAGGCTGGAGTTGGGAGGTTTGGCTATAGTTGGTCTAATGGCTTCAAAGATGGGAAATTGGACTGAGCAGAATCCCATCCCCCACACCCTAGCTCCAGCTCAAAGAGAGTATGAAGCCTTAGCCTATGGAGGCCACGTGGGTGAGGCATGGGGTCCGGAGGGCTTCAGTGGACTGGTGGGGCATGCACGTCGCCTCCACTGTCAGAGTAAATCTCCCCCCATGCTTCTTGACTTTCTCCGAGTTAGATCACTATGAAGATGCCAGATCTTCTGGAATTGAGTATGTCTAACAAAATTCTAATGAAAAGTCCAAAGCAACTTTGAAGGTGCTGGATAAGGGACTCCAAAGTTTATTTGGAAGAAAGATGGGTGAAAATTCCCAGCATAATTTACAGTTAAATAAGGGTGAAGCGGGTCCCTTCATGGATTTCACCCTTGTCATGGCGAAGCAGCTTGTGTGCCTCGGTGAGTCTCTGAGCTGTGCTGTGCAGGGCCGCCTGCAGGACATGCTCACTGGCAAACCACTCCAGTGTTCTTGCTGTGAGAACCCTGTGGACAGTATGAAAAGGCACAAAGGTGTGACACTGGAAGATGAACCTCCCACATTGGAAGGTGTCCAATATGCTGCTGGGGAAGATTGGAGGATAATTACTCATAGCTCCAGAAAGAATGAAGCGGCTGGGCCAAAGCAGAAATGATGCTTAGTTGCAGATGTGTTTGTGGTGAAAGTATAAAGTCTGATGCTGTAAAGAACAGTATTGCACAGGAACCTGGAATGTTAGGTCCATGAATCAAGGTAAATTGGAGTAGTCCAGCAGGAGATGGCAAGAGTGAACATCGACATCTTAGGAATCAGTGAACCAAAATGGACGGGAATGGGTGAATTTAATGCTGATGACCATTATATCTACTACTGTGGGCAAGAATCCTTTTGAAGAAATGGAATAGCCCTCATAATCAACAAGAGAGTCTGAAATGCAGTACTTGAGTGCAGTCTCAAAAAATGACAGAATGATCTCAGTTTGTTTCCAAGGCAAACCAAGATTTCCTCCAAGTCTATACCCCAACCACTAATGCCAAAGAAACTGAAGTTGATTGGTTCTATGAACACCTACATGACCTTCTAGAACTAACACCAAAAAAAGATGTCCTTTTCATCATAGGGGATGGAGTGCAAAAGTAGGAAGTCAAGAGATACTTGGAATAACAGGCAAATTTGGCCTTGGAGTACAAATTGAAGCATGGCAAAGTCTAACAGAGTTTTGTCAAGAGAACAGGCTGATCAACAGATGGTCAGCAAACACCCTCTTCTGACCACACAAGAGACCACTCTACACATGGCCATCACCAATTGACTACTAATGAAATTAAATTGATTATATTCTTTGTAGCTGAAGATGGAGAAGCTCTATACAGTCAGCAAAAACAAGACCAGGAGCTGACTGTGGCTCAGATCATGAGCTCCTTATTGCAAAATTCAGGCTTAAATTGAAGAAAGTAGGGAAAATCACTAGACCATTCAGGTATGACCTAAATCAAATCCCTTATGATTATACAGTGGAGGTGATAAATAGATTCAAGGGATTAGATTTTGTAGGCCGAGTGCCTGAAGAACTATGGACGGAGGTTCATACCATTGTACAGGAGGTGGTGACTAAAACCATCCCCAAGAAAAAGAAATACAAAAAGGCAAAGTGGTTGTCTGAGGAGGCCTTACAAATAGCTGAGAAAAGAAGGGATGTGAAAGACAAAGGAGAAAGGGAAAGATATACTCAACTGAATGCAGAATTCCAGAAAATAGCAAGGAGAGATAAGAAAGCCTTCTTGCATGCCAAGGTGACATTAAGAAAGAAAACTGTATTCCTGATCTTCCCCAACTCAGTGCCTATCTCTAGGCACCGGGGGAATAGCGGGTCAGACTGTAGGCTTGGGGACACACACTCAGAAACCTACATTGTCTGGAAGCATCACCAACCACCTCAAGACTGAAACTACAGACCAGGAAAATGTTTGCCATGTCCCATAAATTGTCACTTTATCATGAAAATGGGCAAAGATGGAAAATTCTTAGGGAATATTTATTGCATTCATTAGATGGATTACTAAAAAAAGTTGTTTGGAAAAAAAAAAAAGTTGTTTGAGTCCATTTACGAAAGTGTACTAAACACATATGTGGGCTTCAGTGGTAAAGAATCTGCCTACCAGTGCAGGAGACACGAGTTTGATCCCTGGGTCAGGAAGATCCCCTGGAGAAGGAAATGGCAACCCACTCCAGTATTCTTGCCTGGGGAATCCCATGGACAGTGGAGCCTGGCAGGCTACAGTCCATGAGGCACAAGAGTCGGACATGACTTAGCAACTAAACAAGAACAATGGACACATATGTACTATTTAATCCAGTTCAGTTCTTTTCTTACAGAAGGACCAATCTTATTTGTTTTAGGGCCCATCACACTTGGGGACCCCCCTGTCAGCAGCCTGCATTTTAACCCATTAGGACCCAGCCAGATTCTTTCCTCCCTCCTCTGAGGAGCCGGAGAATGTTCTGAAAGGATGCAGCCCCCTCAGCTTATGTTGAGAGGGCTGGGATGGGGTCCCTTGAGGAGCTGGTGAACAGTTGAAGCTGCTCACTCACTCATTCAGTGCACACTTATCCAGCTGTTTCATGCCAAGTGCAGCTCTGGAGGGGAGGGGGGTCAGGTCTTTGAAAGTAGGCAGCAGGTGGGCCATCAGGAAACTCTGGTGGAGAGACTCGAACCCCAGGGAGGGCCTCACATTCACTTTGGAACTCAAGGGCTCTCTTAGGGCAGGTTCGCAAGATACCAGGTGTCAGGGAGCCCAGAAGGAGCATGAGCCCTAGGGTGGACCAGTCCTGCCACTGGGATGCCAGTGGGGGGCGGGGGTGAGGTTGAGCAGAGGGCACACAGGATCATGTCTGGGGCATCACCGAGCAGGGGTGCTGACCTGTGTTTGGGGTTTCAGAAGATCGTGAAATCACCCTGCTGTGGACTGAACTGTTTTTTTGTTCCGTTGCTCAATCATATCCAACTCTTTCTGACCCCATGGACTGTAGCATGCCAGGCTTCCCTGTCCTTCACCATCTCCTGGAGCTTGCTCAAACTGATGTCCATCGAGTTGGTGATGCCATCCATCCATCTCATCCTTTTTCGTCCCCTTTTTCTCCTGCCCTCTATGTTTCCTGGCATCAGGGTCTTTTCAAATGAGTCTGCTCTTCCCATCAGGTGGCCAAAGTATTGGAGCTTCAGCCTCAGCATCAGCCCTTCCAATGAATATTCAGGGTTGATTTCCTTTACCATTGATCGACCGGTTTGATCTCCTTGCAGTCCAAGGGACTCTCAAGAGTCTTCTCTAACACCACAGTTCAAAAGCATCAATTCTTCAGCGCTCATCCTTCTTTATGGTCCAGCTCTCACATCAATACATAACTACTGGAAAAACCATAGCTTTGACCACATGGACCTCTCTAGGCAAAGTAATGTCTCTGCTTATCCATAGGTTGAAGCCCTACTCCTCAATGGAATGTATATGGAGCCCAGCCTTTAAGGAGGTGAAAGTGAAAGTCCCTCAGTCATGTCCAACTCTTTGAGACTCCATTGACTATATAGTCCATGGAACTCTCCAGGCCAGAATACTAGAGTAGGTAGCGTTTCCTTTCAGGGGGTCTTCCCAACCCAGGGATGGAGCCCAGGTCTTCCACATTGCAGGAGGATTCTTTATGAGCTGAGCCACCAGGGAAGCCCAAGGAGGGTGACTATAGTTAAATGAGGTTATGGGGTGAGGCTGTGGTCCTGAGTGTCTGGCTTCTTCTAAGAAGCAGACACCAGAGCTGCTGTCTCTCTCACCCCTTTGCCCCCCAGGCAAGCTCACACCAGGAGGCAGTCTCTGCAGGTCAAAAAGAGGATCTCCCCAGGAACCCAGGAGTCAGCATCTTGACCTTGGGTGTCCAGTGTCCACAAAGAGATAAATCACTGTCTGTGATGACCCAGACACCCTGAGGGGCCACTGGACTGGCCGGACTTCTCTCTACTCTCCGAGATCTGGTGGTTTTCTTAGATGCACAGGTTTAGTGACGGTCCCAGAGACAGTTCGCCCTGTCCAGTTCCAGGATCTGCAGTTTATTAGGGGCGACTTGGGAGTGCTGGCTGCTTCCGCTCTGACCTTAGTTTCCCCGTTTGTGCAGCAGGGTGGCAGCGGGACCGGCCGACAGAGACCCACCTCCCCCAGGATAACGGGGCTGGGGCCCGGCGTCCTGGAGGACTGCCTTTCCAGGGTTGAGGGGCGAGATCTCTGCTGCTCCACCCCTTGGTCTCCCGAGTCGCACGGAACCTGAGACTTTCAGCCGGAGAGGAGTGGGAAGCGCGAGTGGGCAGCGGGGGTTGTGGGCGGGGCTGTGGGCGAGGCTGTGGGCGAGGAAGGCGGGGCTGGGGCGGAGCGTCTGGGCGGGGACGGGCTGTGGGCCGGGGTCCCGGCCCGGCGGTGTGCCGGGGGCGGGACGAGGCCGGGGTAGGAGGGATAGGGTATATCTGGGCGGTGGGCGGAGTCGGGGCTGGGGTCGGAGCAGGGGGCGTGGCGGAGGTGGGCCGCTTCTCTCTCGCCGGGCTTGGAGTGCACTGGGCTCCCCGCGCCGGGGCGGGTGTCTGGCTGGACGCATTCAGGCGCACAGGACTCCGCGTTGCCCTCCAGGGCGGGCTCGAAACCGGGGCCCTGCCCACCTGCGGCGACCTCGCGCTCGGCGGGACCGGGCGCGGCACCTGTGGCTGCGCCCGCCGGGTCCCCCGGGCCATGGCGCACGTGGAGGAAGCGGCTCCCAGCGCCCGCCTGGGCCGCCTGTGAGCGCGGGACCGTAGGAGGGACCCGGCGCGGCGCCGCGGGCACTATGCCTTTCCTTCCGGAGGCGGGGGCGGCGGGGCGCGCCGTGGCCCTGGCCCTGGTGCTGCTGCTCCCCGCAATGCCCATGGGCGCCGGCGCCCTGCTCCGCCTGCAACCGGGCATGTGAGTAGCCGAGGCGGGCGCGGGAGGCTGGAGGGACGTCCGGAGACCCCGAGTTTTGGGCGGCTTTTCCCCCGGGCCCCTAAGAACTGCGGGCTCTTTGCCTTAACTGGAGAGGGGGAGGTTAAGAGACAAGGGTCGGGGGTTGGGTCTGGGGGAGCTTCTCTGGTAGGGCCACCCGGCCTCTCCCCTTCCCCTTCCTCGTCTGCCTGAACTCTTACACGTCTGCCTGAACTCTTGCACGTTGGGAGGAATCGGCGCCCCGCGAGGTGAGGGAGTCTGGGCAGGTCTGGCCGGGCAGCTTGGAGAATGCTGAGAGGAAGCAGCTCGAGCCCACTTCCTTCCAGAGCCTGTCTCCTGGGGCCGGGGTCCTGTGCCCAGACAGGGGGCCCTTGGGCTTGATTTCTGTGTTAAATACGCGGGCTTTGGGGCTGGGAGACAGGAGAAGGAATTCAGTTACAGAATGGGCAGGAAGAGAGGGTCAGGGAGCCAGCCGAGATGAATTTAATTTTGAAAGATGATTCCCCAGCGGGCCGTTTAGCGGTCTCTTTTAAACAGCAAATCGATCCTTCTGTTGGCCTCAGAGGAAAACTGGTGCGAAGTGAGCCGGTCTGGAGGAGGAGGGTGGGGCGGAGGGCCTGCTGGCGCCCCCGCGCTCCCGCAGGGTATTGGGCCTGGGGCCCTCGGAGCTTGGAAAGGCTGCTGAGCGGCTGCCGGGGGTGGGGGAGGCTGGAAGGTGGGGGGGCCGCTGCGAGGGGCCTTGGCGGGGGCTTCCTGTGCTGGGCTCCGCCAGCCCTGAGGGCTGGGTGCACCTGGCTGTACAGACGGAAAGGACAGGCTTCCAGCCAGAGCTGGGGAGGGGGCAAGTCCATGACCCCAGGCCCCCGGGGTCTTGCTTTACTCCAAGAAAGATTTCTCTGTGGCCTTTTAAAGGACCAGATCTGGGGCCTGAGCCCCGACTCTCCATGTGACTTCTCCCCCGACATCACTCTTTGCTGTGACCCCAGGGAGTTTAGTTTGTCCAGGGGAAGCGGTGGCCTCAGAAGGGATTAACACGGGGCTGTTAGGCAGCTTAGCCTGCCTGCTCTTCACATGGTTGGCCCAGGCTCCCCAGAATCCCTGGGTGCTGGTCAGGGTGGATGCTGAACAGAGGACTCTGCTCTTAAGAGAGGCTTCTGCCCCAGTGGGCTGGTGGGGACCACTGGTTGCCCTTCCCCAGCCCTGGGGAGTAAGCCTGTCCTTTGAGGTGTGCCCATTCAGCCAGGGCTCACTCAGCCCTGGGAGGGCTTTCTCCCAGTGGGCAGAGGACTACAGGAGAGTTCAGACTTCCTCAGGCCCACTTTTCCCAAAGCCTCCTCCCTGCCCCTCACCTCCGCTCTTCAGACCCTTCAAGGCCTCGCCCACCAGTCCTCCTGGGGATCCTCCCACCTGTGTGTGGGGGGCTGGCTGCCCTCTGGGGCCTTTGCCCATGTTTCTTGTCCTGGGGCGCAGTCACTCCTCTCTCAGATGCCCCTGTCATGATGAGTTCCTTGCTGCCTGGGAGCAGACCTTCCCAGTCATGTCTGTAAGCACCTGCCCCCTTCCCAGACCCTTGCTGGGGCCACAGTGGGTGTGCTGGCTGGCTGAATGATTGGGGGTGCTCTTTTGCTAGACTTCTGAGATACCTTGAGAATGGGCCCATCCTGCAGCTCGTTCTGCCCAGAAAGGAGGCAGGAGCCAGTGGGCTCTTGGAGGCCCCAGAATTGGCTCCTTGCTGCCTGCACCTCAAAAGGGGGACCTGGAGAGCAGTGAGGGCCCCAGAAGGTCCTGACCTCTGTGTCACTTCCCTTCACGGGCAGCTCCACCCTCCCTGGCTGGCTCAACAACCCCATGGTGGGCCTGTGGGAAGATGAGGCGGGAGGATGCTCTAAGGGGGGTTCCCACCTACTGGTGGCTCCAGGACCCTGGGGACCTGCAGGGTGATGTGGTTGGTCCTTTGGCTCTTGCTGGCTGACGGGTCCAAATTCCAAACGAGTCAACACTTATTTACATCTCCGAAGTGAACCTCTTCTGCTGCTGAAAGATGCTGGCCTTTCTCCCCAGGGCCTGTGCTGACTGCTGACAGCGTGCTGGGCTGGTCAAGACAGGGCTGTGGGAGCAGTGTCTGGGCACAGAGAGCTCTGACCTACCTCAGCCTGAGGCTGCAAGGCTCAGAGAAGGCATCTTCCCACAGCCCTGCTTCCCTAGGTCTGGAGTCCTCTGGGCAGCTGTGCTAGGAAAATGTCCAGTACTCCCAAATCAGCTCATTAGACTGACTCCTCCCACCTGGAGAGGGACAGGCCCTCCAAGCTCAAGTCCCCGCTTACAAACGACTCCTAAACCCACTGACCCTGAGCACTGCATGGCCCCCATTCGCTGAGGCTTCCTCCGGCCATTTGAAGGCCCCTGCTCACTGGTCAGGGAGCTTGAAAGCTGAACTGTACTTTCAGTGGCCTGTGAGCAGCTCCCAGTCACTGGGCCCTGCCTGTCCACCTCTCCAGGGGGCAGAGGCCGTGCTGGGTGGAGGGAAAAGGCAGGAAAGGGGCACTCCCCTCACCAGCTGCCCCATGCCAGCCAGGCTGTGTGTTTGGTGCTGGGCGTGAGCTTGACATTGCGATCATTTGTCCATTTGTCTGGTGGGAGGACCTGAGTGTCTAAGTGTGGTCTGCCCATGTCACAGCATCCTTTGGACCTCAAGGCTGGACCTGGGCTCATCCAACCTCAGAGTGCCGAGCGTCCCCTCGTGCATACTGCACCCAAGCCAGGAGGCCACTAATAAATAGAGCCTGTAAAAACAGACAGGACAGAGACACTTCTTAGCAACCCAGCCCCCTCCTAGACCACGGGGTGTGTGCAATCAGGCTTCCCCAGCTGCGTGTGGATGACTGCCTGCCCTGCCCTGTGCCCTGGTTTCGTCTTCACCTCTTCACCCTGGCGTCTAGTTCTTGGCGTCCAGGAACTGCCCATCCTGGAGGGACAAGTCTCACGCCTACCCTCACCTGCAGCTCCAGGAGCCCTGCTCTGCCCCAGGGAGCAGATGGCCCACGCTAGGATGAGCACCACCCCAACAAAGCTCTGCTCACTTTGCAGTTGAGGAAGCACCTCCCGTCCCCCAGATGGGCAGTGGGTTCGTTTCAAGAGCAGAGGGCCCGAGCAGGGACTCCCGCCCGCCCTGCGCCCTGCTCCCCATCGTCAGGGAGTCTTTTCTGTGTCTCCTCCCACCTGCCTCTTTGTTTCCCCCTCCGCCCTCCTTCCCCCCACCCCACTTCCTCCCTCTTTCCAAATGGAAAAGCCAGCTCCGCTTGTGCTTCTGAGGTGCCGGAAACTTCCCAGAGGAGAAAGTCGTTCCAGGCTCGCCCCTCCTCCCCTGAACGGTTTTCAGCACGGAGTAGCCAGGCGGCCTGCCTGCCGGCCTAGGGGACCAGAGTCACGCAGGGGCCTCAGGGGGTGAGGACAGGGGGCAGTGGATGGGAGAGTGACCGGAGCAGATGTGCCTGAAGGGCTGCCGTGCCACCTCGTCGTGGTCATCCCGCTGGTCAACATCCCTCAGCCCATGTGGCTGAGGTTTGAGGGGGAGGCTCAGAGGCAGCCCTGTGCATCCTTTTTCTCCTGAATATCCGTGCTCTCGAGGCCAGGCCTGTGCAGGCCCGGGGTGGGCACTGGGCTGGGTGCCCTCACCCGGGGCCTGCCCTCAGGTCTGGACAGCTGGACCCCCGACAGCGAGCATGCAGGGGGGTTGGAGTTGGTGACGGGGGTGCTGACTGTCTGTCTCTGTCCCAGGCCCCATGTGTGTGCGGAGCAGGAGCTGACCCTGGTGGGCCGCCGCCAGCCCTGTGTGCGGGCCTTCAGCCGCACAGTGCCCGTGTGGAGGCCAGGTTGTGGGCGGCAGGCCTGGTGTGTCAGCCATGAGCGCAGGTACGTGCAGGGGTTCCAAGGACCCAGTAGGGGTGGGGGCTCAGCTCACCCCTGCTGCAGCATGGAGTGCAGGGAGGGGGCAGTGCGGCTGGGGCGGGGCTGTCGTGGTCTCAGGGCACAGGGCCCCACCCCAATGCCCCACATCTGAGGTCAAGGCAGCTGACACTGCCATTGGGGTGTGGCTACCATGGAGGCGATTCCCAGACTGTACACCCCTGCTCAGCGGCCACGTGGGGCCTGGTGGGTGGGGACAGACCCCCTGGGGAGGGGGCCTGTGAGGAGGAGGAGGGGACCCTGCAGGGAGAGGTGCTGGCCATCCATGAAGGAGGGTGAAAGCGGGGCGCTCAGCCTGCCGAGGTCCCGCCTGCAGGCAGCTGCTGCCTGCCCCCAAGCCCGTGTGAAACCTCTATTGCTCAAGATTTTATTTCAAAATCAAGCGGAGGGAGTGCCTTTGCCTACCTCTCCTCTTCTGGCAGGTTCTGGAATCTGCCTGATTGCAGAGCTGGGTGGGGTGGGGTGAGGAGGGCCTTCCGCCCCTCCCTCCTCTGAGGGGCTGTGCCATCCAGCCTCTGGCTAGGTCTTCAGGACTGAACCTGCTGGGTCTGCCCCAGGGAGCGGGGGCGTGACCTTTGTTTTAAATGTTGGCTGTCCCATCACACCTGTGGAGTTCTCAGCTAGGGGCAGTTCATCTCCCTCCCCGGGCCTTCACAGCATCTGGAGAGTGTGGGTTGTGGAAGTTGAGCTGGGAGGATGGGGCAGGTGGACAGCCCCTCTACCACGACGGTCCTGCCCCAGGGTCAGGAGGGCTGAGGCTGGGCCCTGCAAAGGGGCCTGTCGTTTCTTCAGAGACGTGCATTTCTTTGCCCTGGCCCCACGTGTGTGTGTGTAGGTGTGTTTGTAAAACAGGAATGAGGTCACATCAGCTGCATCCCCACCCCTCATAGCTTTCGGGGAAAGGGCGCTACTTTGGAAGCAGCCAGAAGCCCTGTGGTACCTGGGCTGGAGGGTGGGTGGGTGGCCGTGCTGGGGAGGCTTCTGTGACTGGCCATTTCTCCAGGCTGTCCTGGGCAGGGCGGGTGCAGCGTTTTCAAGGTGACTGGTGCCTCAGCTTCCTGGCAGGGCACCTGGGCACTGCTGGGGGACGTCCATCTGCTGGGGGGCCGTGCTGCCTGGCCGTGTGCAGCCCGTGTTGGGGGTCCATGTTTTGGGTCCTGGTTTCCTGGGAAGGCTCAGACAGGGCTCTAGATCCTTTCTTTGCACTGCCCAGCCCGGTATCTGGGACCCTACCCCCCGAAACCCAGCAGGGCCAGCTCCAGATTCTGAGGGAGTAGTGTGGGCC
This sequence comes from Oryx dammah, assembly GCF_014754425.2. Taxonomy (NCBI): domain Eukaryota; kingdom Metazoa; phylum Chordata; class Mammalia; order Artiodactyla; family Bovidae; genus Oryx; species Oryx dammah. The sequence continues at coordinate 31,159,675 of NW_024070205.1, read as the reverse complement.
CCAGCTCCGTGGCGGCCTCTGTCCCGTCTGCCTGGCTCCAGGCTGGAGCTGGAGTGCAGGTTCCTCTGTTAGGCTATCTCTCTCCAGGTGAGCGTGACCACCTTCCCACCTCGGTGCCCACGGCGGTCAGTGTCCTGTAGAGTTTCCTGGGGTCAGTGCCGAGGGTATGTGGGCGTCCCAGCCTTGTTTCAACTCTGGAGGGCTCCCTGCCTTGTTAGTGTGTCTTGTTCCCTCCCACGATGCTCATGGCCGAGGCCTCCACGCCAGCTGTGGAAGGTTTCCCAAATGCATCGTCCAGCTGGCCCTCCCGTGGCTGTGGAGGCTGTGGCTAGTGTGTGTAGGTGTGTTTGTAAAACAGGAATGAGGTCACGTCAGTTGCATCCCCACTCCCCATAGCTTTTGGGGAAAGGGCACTACTTTGGAAGCAGCCAGAAGCCCTGGGGTCCCTGGGCTGGAGGGTGGGTGGGTGGCCGTGGGGCCAGGACAAAGAGATGCATGTCTCTGAAGAAAGGACAGTCCCCTTCGCTCTCAGGGCCCAGCCTCAGCCCTCCTGACCCTGGGACAGGATCGTCGTAGAGGGGCTGTCCACCTGCCCCGTCCTCCCAGCTCAACTTCCACAACCCACACTCTCCAGATGCTGTGAAGGCCCGGGGAGGGAGATGAACCGCCCCCAACTGAGAAGCACGGTGAGAACTGTAGAGGTGTGATGGGACAGCCAACATTTAAAACAAAGGTCACGGCCCGCTCCCTGGGGCAGACCCAGCAGGTTCGCATCCTGAAGGCCTAGCCAGAGGCTGGATGGCACACCCCCTCAGAGGAGGGAGGGGCGGAAGGCCCTCCTCATCCCACCCCACCCAGCTCTGCAAGTGTTGAGGAGGCTCCCGCAGCTGGCCCACTCCTATAAGACCCCACAGAGGCTCAGGCTTTATCGTGTTGAGCTCCCAGCCCTCCCTCCCTCTCTGCCGGACCAGCTTCCAGCCCTCCTTGGTCCACTCTTATGTGTGACAGCTCCGTGGCGGCTGCTGTTTCTCCTGCAGCCACAGTGACGGCTGTGTCTGATTCCTGGGCTGGTGGGCTTGTTGCATGGCCCTGGTGGGGCTGGGTGGGGTGGCACGGGTCTGCATCCTGGCCCAGAGCAGGCGAGGCTGTGACGACGCCTGAGGGGCTGGACGAGGGGTCTTGCTCATGTCCCCTCAGTGAGCATTTCCCCAACAAACCCAACACAGGCTGCTCCAGGGTTGGGGAGCTCGGGCTGTGTGCCCCCCACAGGCACAAAGGAACAGGTGAGGAGGGAGAGGATCCTCGAGCATGAAGCTTACACATGAGCCCCCACCAGGCCCCTCCCCTACCCCACTGTGCTGGGTCCTGGGCTTCTCAGGGACCACACAAAGTGAGGAGTGGATATCAGCCTAGTAGCTGTGCTCCCTTTCCACCCTGGCCTTGCGAAAACTGGCTCCTGGCTGTGGCGGGGGCCCATGTGACTGTCCCACGTGAGGTGTCCCCTGTGAGCTGCAGCAGGGGCTGCAGTCTGACCCGCTGTCTCCAAGGGTCACTAGCTTTAGGGGCCATCTGAGAGGGTGGCCGACCAGCCCGGTCACTGGGAGGAACAGCACGTAGCCCAGGGAGCGGGTAAATATTTACGGTGGAAGGGTCCGTCTGCTGTGCCAGACATTGTCCGCGCCGTGGTAGGCCTCTCTCCAGGCAAGTGGTTTCATGTCCTGCCAAAGTGGCGTTTTGCAGACTCCCCTGAGATGCGTGTACACAGTCATGTGCACGTGCTCACGCTTCCGGGAAGCCGCCCTGGTTGGTTTGAGGGGTCCAGGTCCCCTCAGCAACCAGGAGCTTCCCGCCACTCCTGAGGGCCAGGAAGGGCAAGCCAGGCAGTGCTGGGGGTGTTGTTTCCCTGACCTGCAGCTGGCAGCCCAAGCCCCCACACCTCCTGAGGCCGCAAGGGCCCTGGGCAGCAGTCCTGCAGATGGCAGCGGGGTGGGGTGCTGTGCCTGGAGGTCACTCACGCAGGGTGGGCTTGGGGTTGTCCCTTTGCTTTCCTGCTACCCCACTCTCTGTCGTCTGGGCTGGGGGCTGAAGTGGGGAGTTGGAGTGGCTCCCCAGGCAGGTGGGTGGGGTGTGGCAGATCCTTGCTTGGATTGTTAAAGCCCACTCTGGAGCAACAAACACAGAGGTCTCCAGATGGGATGCAGGAGTTGGGGTGTGGCTGGAAGGAGGAGCGCTGCAGGTGGAGCACCATCTGATGGGCTGAGCAGGACCAGGGCACCCCCATCCCACCCTCCAGCTTCTGCTCCAGGTTCATGGTTGCAGGGGAGTCCCAGCCTGGGGGAGGTGGACCCTCTCGGACTACTCCCCCAAGCCTGCCCACTGTGGGGGCTGGCGATACAGGGCAGAGGTTGGGCTGGACTGGCAGAAGGTGGCCCTGAGTGGCTGGGCTTCTGGGGACCTGGAGGCGCAGGTGGCCAGGGGCAGCCTGTGGATCTGGGGTAGGGACAGATGAGATGCCCTTACCCCTTGGGTGGGGCTGGTCTCTCTCTGACGTGGGCACCACCTTCCTGTGGCCACTCGCTGTGCCAGGCCCCAGGCTGGCTGGATTGGCTGCCTGCTTCCAACTCCTGGAAGCAGGACTGTGCCCCTCTCTGCTCAGCCTTTGTGAGGCTATAGCAGTCCCATTGGAGCGGGAACCAGCCTTGGGCCCAGGGAACCCTGGCCTCTAGAGCACCCTCCTCCAGGAAGCCCTCCCACCTGTCCCTTCTGACCTCAGTGCCGTGTGCTGAGCACACTCGGGTGGGTCCTGCTGCTGCCCACAGATGCTTGACCCTCATCAGCCTGTCTCCCCGGCTTAGCCCTTAGTAGGGAAGGGGCCAGTCCCTGGGGACTTCCCAGGACCAGCCCACCACCTGGCTCCCTGGTGGACTGGTGGGCTGGGAGCCTGGGGCACGACTTGCCAGCACTGGGCACCTCGGCCCACTTGGTCATCCCAGGGGCTACTCTTGCTCCTGGGCTGGGCCCTGAATCTCACCCTCAGACCCTTCCAGACTGGCCACATGATGAGAGATGTGTGCTGGACACAATGCCTGTCCCGAGGTCGCTCAGAGCCGGGACCACCATGGGGGTGAGAGGGAAGGGCTGGCGTGTTGCCCTGCTGCTGGTTCCAGGATGGCTGTGCACCCCCAGTGCCCCTCATTTATATGACACGGCCTCGGGAATGCAGACCTTCTGCCTACCTCTGTGCCCTGACCTGCTCGGCTGTGAACTGGGGACAATGGGGGAGTCGGTCTGGGAGATGAGGTGTGGTCAGAGCCAGAAGCACCAGGTAGAAATGCCTGGAGACTGGTCCTTCGGCGATAACGCTTCCCTCTCCCTTCTCTTCTAGAACCGTCTACTACACGGGCTACAGGCAGGTGTACTCCACGGAGGCCCAGACGGTGTTCCGGTGCTGCCCGGGGTGGAGCCAGCAGCCAGGGAGCCAGGGCTGCCTCTCCCGTGAGTGCCCCCAACCCCTGCTCCCCCCATGGAGGCTACATCCTCAGTCAGTCTCCCAGGGGTTGGTCCCGCTGCCACACACGATGGAGCATCTCACGGCTGCGAGGGAGACTTCAGAGCCACTGGCCCAGCCACTCTGCTCCCCAGAGACTGTTCATAGGAACTGATGGAAGGGGAGGACCAGTGATGCTTCTCTGGCCCGATGCTGCAGGAGCTGCAGAGGGAGAGAGTTGGGACTTGTGGAGGTGCAGAGCTGGAAGGCAGGGGGCCGTCTGTGCGGTACTAGGGAGGGGGCCAAGGGTGGCCCCAGGGCCATGTCTGAGTGTCAGTGGGCTCAGACGCCCCTGAGCTTGGTTTAGGGTTGGTGTTATAGAGTGTGAACCCCTTGCCCACCTACCCCGTGTGCCCACGCCCATGCCCTGCTCTCTGGGTCCTTCTGCTGCTCAGTCTGGGGCCTGGGCAAGGAGCTCCAACCCCTTGTGGGCACCTTGGGCCTCAGTCTCCTTTCTGCTGGATAGAATGTCAATCCTGCTTCCCTCAGAGAGAAAGGTCCTGATGGATGCAGGGGGAGGAGCAGCCCCTAGGTGTCTGCACAGGACCGCAGACAGCCTGAAACCCTCAACGGGACCCCATTGAGGGTCCCAGAGTTGGGGCAGAAATTGGGTTCTGATCCTAGTGGGTGGCTGTGAACCTCTGCTTTGTAAACAGAACGGATGGGGCTGGAGTCCAGCTGCCGGGGGTGTTGCGGGAGGGTTCCTGGTCTGCGGGTGTGGGCACAGGTGAGCCCGCTGGTGAAGCTGGCAGGGTGGGAGGAGGCAGCTGTCCTCATGAGAGGTTGGCCCACAGGTTGGGCAGCCCCTGAAACAGCGCTGGGGCGTCCAGACAGGCTGAGGTTGGGCTGCACCGTGGAGGGTGGCAGGTTCGTGGCTCCCCATGGCGTGGGGGTTAACCTCGGGTAGGCCACTCTGTGACTGGGGTGGAAACCGGACTTCCGGGTCGTGTCCTTGCCTGTCCTCTGGCCCCTGGGGTGGGGGGTCCATAAACAGAGGCCACAGATGCGCTCTGTGGACTCCAGCAGGAAAGGGGGAAAGTAGAGGATGTGGTGATGTTTGTCCAGGAGAGGAAATGAGTAATTCTCTCCAGGAAGGGGCGGAGGGAGAGGACCAGACGCGCCTTGGGGGAATGATGCAGGGGCAGGTGGTGCGGGCCAGCGGCCCCTGGAATGTGAGGAGCATCCAGCTCTGATGGCCCTCCTCTCCGTGGCTGTCTGATCACAATAGTGACCTGTGTGGAAGGGGAAGTGGGGTCTAGGTCTGTCCCCTGGGTTTATGGGAAGGGACGTGGGTGCATCACTGCATGGCTGGCCTGGGGTGAAGACTTCTGGGCAGGGTAGGGGCAGGGGAAGGGGCAGGGGAAGGTTTGCACAGCAGTGTCCCACAATTGTCATACACTGTGCACCCCTGATCTGGAGCCCGGTGACCCTCAGTGTCACCTGTGTCTTGGAGTGACCATCCCAGGATTGGGTGGGGGGAGTGGGAAGGCCCAAGGGCTGTCCAGACCCCTGGAGGCCCACTGTGGAGACGGTCCAGTGCTGGCTGTTCAGGAACAGGGGGCCAGCATTGGGCTGGGTCCACAGCACCAGGAGCTGCTAATCTCAGCTCCAGCCTGGCGGGCCCAGCCTGTGGTTCTGCCAGTGCCCACAGCCAGGATGCTCGAGGTGGCCCTGCCCTGGCTGGCTGGCAAGAGGAAGATGCAGCCACACCACTTGGGGATCAGGGGTTGCTGAACCAGCCCAGGACTAAGGGGCCTACCTTTGGGGCTTCTCAGTGCAGGGACAGGTCTCAGCGGGGACCCTCCCAGGGCAGCCTGGGCCGTGCCTCTGGCTGGGGGCAGGGCTGAGGTGGTGGGGAGGTGGGACGCATCTTGGTGGCTGGGTCAGGCCCTGGAGGTCCAGGTTTTCACGTCAGCTGGCAGACACAGGACAGGGTCCCCACGTGTATCTTGAACTTGAGGCTCTCGCTTTCTTGGTTGATTTTTAAGAATTCATTTTTAGGGTGGGATTTATTTATTTATGTACCTGGCTTGTATCTGTTTGCTTTAATTATCCAGGAAGAGCCATGTGATCTGACCTCTTGGGACACTCACTTGTCCCCCCGGCGTCTGGGTGGACAACATGTGAAGGAGCAGGGAGAGAGCTCATTGGTACACTCATTCATTTTTTTAAATCCATTCATTCATTCAGTTTATGCTCAGCTGATCTGGAGCAGTGAAAGTTCAGGGGGACTGGGTTAAGGTTACGGACAATACATGCCCATGGGGGTCTCAGGTCTGTGGGGGACTCAGGTCTGTGGTGAGGCCAGCTGCTGCTGGCAGATGCTGGAGTGACCCTGATGTGTGAGGATGGGCAGACCAGGCCAGCCAGATGGGCACTGGTGTTGTGTGGAGTGACTGGAGCCAGAGCAGGAGGAGGTTGGGTTGGGGGGAGGAGGAATGGGGAGAGGTGGGTGGCCAGGGCCTTTCTTAGCTGCCCCATGCTGTAGCTGAGCCCCTGGGGTCCCTCTGCCTGTAGCTGCTCAGGGCTGGTTTCCCAGCTTCGTGGGGCCAGAGCCTTCCCCATGTCCTTTGTGCATTTCACACCCGGACTCTCATGGGGGAACCTGGGGCAGGTGCAGAATCGAATCAGGCACCCGTCTTGGGGTTGGGGGACCCAGGGTCCCTACAGGTGCCAGAGCCCCCAGCCCCGGGGAAGCCCTGCCTCGGGGGTCAGGTGAGAGTGGGTGGCTGCCTTCGGTCTCCTCTTGGCTGTAGGTCAGCAGGCGTCAGGCCAGCAGATGGGGTCAGTGTTGCCTCCGAGGTCCTGCGAGTGGAGGGGCCGGTGATGAGGCAAAGGGCCTTCCCTGCCTGCAGAGGGGCCCCTGGAGTCCACTCCTCTGGCTTTGCCCCCACCCTTCCCCTTTCTCCCCATCTATCTGCCCCATTCTTTCCCAACTGTCTCCCCAGTCTAGCCTCCTCAGTACCTTTCCTTGTATCCAGTCTAGGCTCTCTGCAGTTCTGGGGCCCTGAGAAGTGGGCAGGTTGCGGCAGGGCCCTGTGACGCTGACTCCCGCTGGCCCCGCCCCCTCCACTAGCCACGGATATGACCTGGAAACTCGGCCATGTGTGTGACCAGCTCAGGTCCTCATGATGTTCATGCTGGAGGACAGCAGGGAGCTTCTAATATTCGGTGGGATTTCTCCAAGACCCACGTGGCAGCAGGTGTGACCTGAAGGTGACTGGAAAGGAAAAGTGCTAGCAGGGGGTTGCCCGATGGCCAGGGCCTTCCCCGATCTGTGGGCCCCTTCCCCTGGGAGGCAGATGGGCTCTGCTGCTGGGGTGCCTGTCCTCTTGTTCAATGGCCTCTGAACTGCACCTCCATCCTAATCAGATGACAGATTTTGCTGGCCCCTCCCCATGTCTCCACCATGGTCACCCTGGGTCCTGGCCACCCTTATTGAGTGCCCAGAGGAGGCGCCTGGCCTGGAGCAGTTCAACTCCTCAGACCCCTGCGTGCGGACCCTGAAATGGAATGGGTGCTGAGACCATGCTAGGAAGACCACCTGTGGCTCCGTCTCGAGCTCTCTCCATGTGGGCTGGGCTCAGTCCATCAGAGGCTGGAGGATGGGGAAGCAGGGCCCGAGGAGAGGCCAGAGACTGCACCAGCTCTGTGGGTGCCAGGAGCTCTGGGAAGGGATACTGTGGTCCAGGAAGCTCTGAGTCAAGTACAGTTAAGGGGGTTCTTTTTGCAGGACTTCTCAGAGCCTTTAATACAGTAGTGTACCCTGCAGTTTGCTGACACGTGCTGTGCAGTGTTTTCCGAATGAACTCTTTCTTTAAAAAGGAAGAAAAAAAAATAAATAAAAAGGAAGGAAAAAAAAGGAAGCCGAAAGTCAAAGTAATACAACAGTGTTCCTAAAGCATGTACTGGGAAGTATGCTAGTGATCCATTCTCGACAAGCATCTGTAGAGGCTGACAGGGTGCCTGGCGCTGCTCTTGGGTGTGGGAGGAGCCGCGATCAGAGGCGGCTTCTGGCCCTGTTCTCCTGGAACTTGCATCCTGTGTAGAGGGAGAGGAAGGAAGAAAGGAAGTTTCCATGGTGGTGAGTGGGGATACTCCAGAGAAAAATGAGGCGAGAAAGGGCCCACGGATGGGAGGTGCTAACTTAGTGGGCGTCCCGGAGGCCTCTGTGTCTAGGGCGGTGGTGGCCTGTGTGATGTGAGTGCTGGGCCTTACTGGTGCCCAGGGAAGAGCCCCACTGCAGAGAGAAGGGCAGGTTCGAGGTGGTGGGAACTGGGCAGGGCTGAGCCGTTGTCCCCACCCCGGGAGCCCAGCCCTGGGTCTGGATCCGTGCCTGTGGCCTCAGCTCCTTCAGCCAGGGCCACAGGGCAAAGCGTGGCTTGGCACCCCTGTGTCCAGCTCTTGAACTGCCAGGCAGGCCTATTTTCCCTCTGGCCTCCTCTGTGGTCCCTGACTGGCTGGGGCTGTAGGAAAGGAGCTGCAGGAAGGCGGCCCTGCGTACGCCCCGACCCCCAAGGTGGGGCTTCCTCAGCTTCCGGTCTCTGACCTTCACTTGTCCTTTCCCACTCTGGCTGCAGCATGGCAGCCCTGCGCCCACCCCGCGCCCAGTGGGGGAACTTACAGAGCTGGTGCCCCGGGCCTCCTGTCCCTGGTGTGGACCAAGGTACTGGGGGCAGGGCGTGTTGTCTTGCTGTGTCCCCCCCCGCCTGGTCTCTCCAAACCATACATCACACCTGAACTGGCCCGGCCCTGTGCCCAACACACATTTACACACACTCACATTTGGGCCTGCAGCCCACCCAGAGGAGCTCACCACGCAGCCTCACATACCCTCATGTGTACACACGTTGTGCCTGGGTTTACTCACACGCGTGAGACCTACTCACACGAGCAATCACATCTGTTCACTCAGGTGTGCACCCATGCTCATGATCACACGTGTGTGTGCACAGTCACGTGCATGAACTCACATTTCCATGGGTGCCCAGACACCTACACGCATGCTCTCACGGGGGCATGATGCAGTGGGGAGCACCGGTGATAAGACACAGAGGTGCCCCTGTCACCAAGGGCCCAGAGCACTCCGTGCGCCCAGGGGAGCTGGGCCCAAGTTCAGCTTCTGGAAGGTTCTGGGTGCACGGCCCCTCCCCACCGACTGCCTTCAGAAAGGTGGGCATTGGTGGGGGCAAGGAAGGAGGCTGCTCCACCCAGGTGTGCTCTCAGGGCTCCAGCAGCCCAGGATGGGCCTGGAGGGGGCAGTAGGCTTCGCTGTCATCAGGGTGCCTCAGCCTCTCACTCCTGTTGACCAGACACAATGTTCCAAAGTCAGTGTGGCTAGTTTGTGCCCGGCCTGCCTTCATGTGGGGGCTCTGGGAGCTGGGCCTGACCCTGGGTAGAGGGAGTCTGCCCGCCTGTCTTCTGAGACCGCCCCCCTCCCCCGTGTGGTGGGTACTGTTCTAGGCACAGGACGCTGAGGAGCCGCCTGGAGGGCAGGCCGCTTCCTCGGGCACTTGAAGCCTGAGTGCCCGGCACAGAGCTGAGGTGACTCCCTCCCTGCAGCAAGGGTCCTGGTGGGAGAGGTCTGGTGGGGCATGTGATCTGGGCCCCGAGCCCTCGGCCAGCGTCGGGTGGAAGGCTGGCAGGAGCAGGGTCAGAGGGACAAAGCAGGAGGGCTCAGGCTGGCTCTGTCCCCTGGGCTCCCAGGGAAGTGGCCTCCCTTCCTGAACCACTGCCAACTTGAGGTGGGCACTGGTTCCCATGCCTGCCCGCCTATGCACGGCAGCTCTTAATCAGCGGCTGGGGTGAAGCTGAGGAAATGCTGCCCTGCAGCCTGGGCGATAAGACAGGAGACACCCTGCCTGCCCGTGACCTTGAGCTGAGCCAGCCCTCCCTGCTGGGGTCTCTGGGATGCACGCGAGCCCTCGCTTGCAGGGCTGGCTTCCAGACCCGCCTTCAGTGACCTCGGCATGTGGGCGGGTGGCTTGGCAGGCCAGACAAAGGTGTCAGTCTGGGTCACCCTGTCCTGCCTGTGGTCACTCGGGTTTCCACTAGCCCCTCTTGGGGCAGAGGGAAGGAGGCTCAGGCTCAGCCAAGCCTAGGTCCAGGGTGGTGGTTGCAGGGCTGAATTTGCAGAAATCAAGCCCTCAGAGAACAGCCAAGTCCCATTTCCAGGGTCAGCCTGTCCTGGGACATCGAGGCTGGGGCCGCCACGGCCAGTGGAGTTGATGTCTGGCTGGGCCTGGGTGTCCCTGCCTGTCCCAGTGAGAGGAAGGGGCTTGCGTCAGGATGCCACAGACGATGCCTGGACGTGGTACCCTTCCCTGTGGACTGTCCTCCCCAAATCTGTCCTCCCGTTCCCGGGCCTGGCCAAGATCCCCCTTGGAACTGGACACCCTAAGGATCCTCCCAGCCTTTGGTGTTAGGAATGTGGGCGAGTCCACCCAGCTTTACCCCAAGGCAAAGGCCTGGTCAATGTCTCTGAGCCTCAGCTCCCTGTCTGTAACCTGGTGGGGGTGGTTCCTCCTCTGTTCAGATGGTGGCCCTGGGCCTGAGCTGCTGCGGGGCCGTGTGCCTCTTCAGCTCTAGGTGATTGTGTGGGGGCAGCACTCTGAGTGTGAAGGGTCCATGAGGATACTGCATTTGACACACGGCAGGGAGCTTAGCCCACATTTCCAACCAACAGATGAGTATCAGGGCTGGGACTTAAGTGTAGGTCTTCAGAGCCCAGGCTGCCTTGCCCTGTGAAGGCATCTGGGTAGGGTGAGGGGAGGCAGCAGGGGTCCAGTGAAGAAGGACAGCGTCCTCCAGCCTTGGAAGACGCTGCCGCCTGGCAGCTGCAGACCCTGTGGGCACAGTGCTGCCCCATCCCCGGCTCACCTCCACCTGCTCTTGAGTTTCTCACACTTGTGGGTTCTGACAATTCCTCCGGAGTCCCTGAGGGTCCTGTGGGTTCAGCCATGCTGACAGTGAAGAGGGTAGGTGCCCAAGCCTACCCCCTGCTGTCACCCTGGCACTCAGTAGGTGCTGATAAAATTCATTAAAAAGTATGGGCTTTCCAGGTGGCAGGCGCAATGGTAAAGAATCCACCTGCCAAGCAGGAGATGTGGATTTGATCCCTGGGTTGGGACAATCCCCTAGAGGAGGAAATGGCAACCCACTCCAGTACTGGCTCAGCAGTAAAGAATCCGTTTGCAATGCAGGAGACCCAGGTTTGATCGCTGGGTCAGGAAGATCCCCTGGAAGGGGACATGGCAAAACACTCCAGTATTCTCGCCTGGAGAATCCCATGGACAGAGGAGCCTGGTGGGCTACAGGCCACAGGGTCACAAAGAGTTGGACACGCACCCTGCCTGTTAGCATTTGAGCTCTGTGAGGGAAGAGTCATCAGACTGCTCACTAAGGTGTACCATGTGTTTGTAGTAATAACAGTTTCCTTTGTGTAGCAGATGCTCAGCAAACACTAGTCCAATAGATGAATCTATCTGAGCCGCTGATGGGCTTCCCAGGCATCGAATCCATCTGCCGATGCAGGAGACCTGGGTTTGATCCCGGAGTTGGGAAGATCCCCTGGAGAAGGATGTGAACCCACTCCAGTATTCCTGCCTGGAGAATCCCCTGGACAGAGGAGCCTGGTGGGCTACAGTCCATGGGGTCGCAAGGAGTCAGACATGACTGAGCATGTACGAGCCGCCACATGGAGCTTTGACATTTTTCTTTTCCACGTGTCCCCTGGGTCTGTATTCCTACCTGCCTGCTCTTCACACACATGGCTCCTCTTTCTTATAGAGGAAAGCAAACGTCCTGATATGAAGCCTTAGTCTGTGGCTCCCGAGCTCCATTTCCACAGCTGTGCTGTGAGTGCTGCCTGTGGTCTTCCTCACCTATGGGGGGTTCTCTTGGGGGGGTGTTGAGTGACAGTGGGAGGAGTGGGGGGCTCCCGGAGGTATCCCTGACCACCACCCACCCAGGGGAGGGATGGGGACCCACAGGTGCTCCACCATGCTACCCTGTCCCTTTGCTCTGGGTGCCCATCTTGCCACGAGGGGGATGTGTCCAACGCCACCCCATGCCACCCAGAACCCCCGGTCCCAGGCTTCTCTGTGGTAACCCTGTCTTTCCAGCATCATACAAGCCTGGGGCCATTAGGAGCACCCTTCTTGGTCTGGGTGCCTTGAGCACCTTTGTTTTTAGCTTTGAGCACCTCTGTTGTGCAGCCTTTTCTTTTTTCTGTCTGAGAATGCACTGCCCTAGACATCCCTCCTGGATCCTGAGCTCCTGCCTTCCCCCGAGGGCCTCCCCACAAATAACTCTCACGTCTCACTTGGCCTGACATTTATTTGTCTCTTTCCTCTTCATTCAACAAAGTTTATGGACGCCTTCTAAGTGTGGGTGTGTCGGTGGCACCAAGGGAGGGGATGGTGCTGGAGGCGGCTTGTGTCCTGATCCCAGGGAGCCCAGGCCTGGGTGGGAGCTTAGCTGTCGCCTTTCTTAAGGGCTGGTACACTGAGAGGTGCAGCGTTGCAAACTGCAGGGCTCTGTGGGCACTGATTTGCCTGGTGGCTTGGGAAGGCTTGGGGCTCCCCTGGTGGCTCAGACATGAAAGCATCTGCCTGCAATGCGGGAGGTCCGGGTTCGATCCTGGGTCAGGAATATCCCTTGGAGAAGGAAATGGCAACCTACTCCAGTATTCTTGCCTGGAATATTCCATGGACAGAGGAGCCTGGCGGGCTGCAGTCCATGGGGTCTCAAAGAGTCAGACACAACTGACTGACTTCACTTTCTTTTCTTTCTTTCTTTCTTTGGGAAGGCTCCCTGCGGAAGGGACCTTTTGTCCAGGCACATAGCTCTCAGGGTCTGATGGGTGGCTAGGGGGCTCTGTGCCAGGTCGATGGGAAAGGCACAGAAGGGTTTTCAGCCAGGGGCCCGTGATCTGATTCTTGCCATGAAGCAACACGATGGCTGCACCATTGAGAAAGGACGGGGTGAGTGGGACCGGCTGAGAGGACTCCAAGGGGATACTAGAGGTGGCTTCGTCCAGCCTGACAACAGAGACAGGTGTGGACTCCAGATGCATGGGAGGTGGAGCCGATGGTCTGGCTTTGGATTGGACCTGGGGCGAGAGTGAGGCCGGCTCCCCGTTTCTGGCCTAAGCTCTTGGTGGCTGTGATGCTGTGCACCAGGTCAGGGGAGGGGTGTGGTAGCAGGGAGTGGGGTGCTATCTCCCCCTGAGCTCTGGAACTGACCATGGAGGTGGGCATGGGCAGGGTGCTGTCCACGGGGGCCCCCAGGCTGGGCATGGACCTGGCAGAGCCTGCAGAGGCTCCTGGGGTGGGCAAAGTCCCGGGGTGAGTTCCAACCTGGATACTTGGTTCCCCCACGACTGGAGGGGTGGCCCATTGTGGTGGTTTAAGGCTGAAGGTCTTCAGGACGGTGAAAGCTTCTTTAAGATGTGAAAAGTAAACACAGCTGGTTCCCCTTCCTCCACAAAGTCGCCCAGGTCCACAGGTTTGGAACTCTCAGCAGTGGGAACTCTGGTGCCGCATGACCTAGGTTGGCCCCGCGCCCAGACTTACCTGTGCAGGTTCCAGGGTCACCACGTGATTCCTCCTGCTCCCCTGTGGCACTGCCTTGTCCCCCAGCCCCCAACTCCCACCTCCTTTCAGAAATCTCAGGGAGTTTGCCAGGTGTGAGGAGAGCCAGCTGGGACCCCAGCAGGGTGGCTTGAAAGGAGGGGTCCCTCCAGGGCTGGGACAGAGGCCCGGTTATGGGACAGAGGAGGAAGAAGATGCTCCCTGAAAAGACCTGTGTCTCCCTCGGCCAGTCCTCCTGCCTCTGGCTCATCTGTCCTGGGCTGGTTCCTCGTGGACTGGTCCCTCCTCAGCGGCTGTGTGACCTGGGGCCATGTGCTCCATGTCCCTGAGCCCCAGTCTCCTCATCAAGGGCAGCACCTGGTCCAGGGGGATGCTCAGACCCGTGTGCCCGGCCAGCGTCCCTACCCTCGGGGTCTTCTGCCCTCCAGCTTCTCTCCCTGCTGGACCTGTGTGTCACGCTGGTTTCCGGGGTGCCTGGGGAGTGTCCAGGCCACTGTTCAGAGTGTCCACTCACCCAGTGAGCACTCCGACATCTTTGGACTCAGGGCCTGGCTGTTGGGGTTGTGGGGGTGGGGGCAGAGCCCACCTGCCCTGGCCTTGCCCTCCCCTGTGTGGATGTGGGCGGGGGGTGGCTGCAGAGCCAAGAAAACTCATGCTGAAGCCCCTGGAGGCACCTAGTCCAGCCTGGGGTGGGGTCCTTTCTGTGATGGGGCTGGGACTAGACCTGCCCTTCCATCCAGGGCCCCTGCCTCTTGGGCCGGCCGCTGCCTCCTCCATGCAGTGGCCTGGCGCTGGAGGGGGCAGCTCAGTAACCCTAGGCTACCCCCAGGCGGTGGGTTTAGGTGTAAACACAGCTGCCCCCAGGGTGACCGGTTGGGTCCAGCTGGGGCTGGGGTGTGGGGAGAGGGTCTGGGAGCAGGGAGTCTCCTCTGGAGAAGGCAGGGGAGGCCAGCTGCTCTCAGCCCTGACCTTCTGCCTGGACCCTCTCTTGCTCTCCCAAGGCCTGGGCCAGCATTGCACCTCCTCGGGGGTGGAACCAGTCTGGGTATTTCCACCAATGCGATTTTGCAGGGAGGGGGCCTCAGCCAATCTCTCAGCCTCCTTCAACTGTGGGCTGCTCCCCCTGCCCCTCCCACCGTCCTCCCACGACCCCCTTCCCCTTGGGCTCTCCCAGAAAGTGCCCGGGAACTCCATGTCCCGGTGAAGCGAGTGGTGTTTTTGGTTCACCTAGAGGGGCTTCACTGAACCCAGACCTGGCGGGGATGGCTCAAGCCCTGGTGGAGGGGGAATGGTGTGTGACCCAGGACGGCAGAGCGGGGCCAGTGACCTGCCTGGCTGTGGGACCCTTCCCCAGGGCCCCCACATGGTTCCAGGGCTGCAGTGGGGGTGTGGGGCGCTGTCCTGTCTGTCCAGAGTCTGGGTCCTGTCCAGGCCTGAGGCCTCACTTTGTGGGAAGACTTAGGGACCTTGTGTCCTGGCAGTGGACCCGGGGTGCCCCCAGGCCCCTGCCCCTCCTCACACGCCTTCTCCCTCCCTCCACAGCTGTGTGCAGCTCCGGCCTCTGTTTTAACGGCGGCCACTGCGTGTCCGGCTCAGCCCAGCCATGCCACTGTCCCCCTGGCTTCCAGGGTCCTCGCTGTCAGCAAGGTGAGTGGTGCCCACTCCAGGTACTCCATGCCGAGGAGTCTCTGATGGTTGGGGGTGGGGGGTCTCCGGTGCCCTGACCCCGCTCCCTGCAGCCCCCTGAGGGTGTTGGAAGGAGAGGCAACGCTGCAACCCCCTTTCTCATGGATGCCTCTGCCCCATCATCAGAGTCCATCCTGTCCAATAGCGCCCTCTGGGTGGGGACAGTGGGCACGGAGACAAACAGGCATGAACCAGGGTCCCTGGGTCAGCTGGGAAGCGGCTCATCCCAGGGGTCCCTGAGCTGTACACCCACCTGCCAGGGGCTCTCGTGTCCTTCGTGTCGGAAGTTGGGGGACACGGGGTCCTACCCTCATGCCTGCAGACTGGAGCCTGACCCGCTGACGATCCGTCCCCCAGCAATGTCCTATGGGGACACTGGGTGTGGATGAGCTTAAAGCAGGTGCTGGGGCGAGGGACAGGGGGATAGAAATTTTATAAAGAAATACAGATGAGTACATGAAAAGTCGTCCAAAGAACCTGCAGACCTCCTCCTATTTTCTTGGCGTGAGTCTCCCTGGTGGTCTTCTGCTTTGTTTGAGTTACCCGCCCGTGTAGCTCACGGGTCCTGCTGGAACAGGGCATGGAGCTGTGGCCGCCGTCGAAACGCTTGAGATGATTTCCGCTGCTTGAACTTGCTTCTGCTGAGCAGCTGGGGGCTTCTTCCCCATAGACGCTGGGGCGTACATCCTGTGACGTGCTTTAAGGCTCTGGATGCCAGCAGGCAACCGGAGGGAAACCAGGAAATCGTGAGGGACTGGGGCCCCCATTTGTAGGGGGGACCCCTGTGCTCTTGCTGTTCCCTGTGCATTCACATGCGTGTGCCCCCAAAGTGGGGCTGAAAGCGGGGGTCTTGGGGAGGTGCTGGTCGAGTTCTGAGCCTGGCACTGGTGCCCAGGGTGCTGGCATCATTGGAAAGAGTCAGCAGGCTCTGACTGCTCATTGAATGCCTTCTGTGAGGCGGAAGGTCCTGCTTCCTGGGCTCTGGGTGCTGGAGCGCTGCTGTCTGGCCACGGCATGAGGACCACTGTCTCCCTTCCAGGTGCTGGGGTCCCGGCTGCGTACCCTGGACCATCAGTGCTCCAAGCCTCAGTCAGGCCTCCACGTGGATTTAGAGCCTGAGCACCTCTGTGGGCTGGACAGAGGTGACTCCACCCCACGCCAGTGCAGGCTGGGGTCCAGGCTGGGGTGCAGGGGCCCAGCTGCCATGCGTCACCTCTTCTCAGGGTCTTTCTGATAGCCGCGGGTGAGTGTGGAGATGCTGGGCTTGTCAGGGCAAGAGGGACATCCGGCCTCGAGCTGCTGTGGGGTGGTCCCTGGGAATGGGCTGTGCCTTGACAGTCAGCAGCCCCGGGGTCCCTGCTGCCCAGGGAGGGCGGTGAGGAGGTGACTGTGCAGTGTGGCCTGTCCTTGGCCTCGTCCTCAGGAAGCAGCCAGGACACCTGCCCCCTGCCCTTGGGCCAGGCTTTCTCTAGCCCCTCCCCTTCTGCCATGCTTTCTGGGGCTACTAGTCCTGCCACCACCCCTGCCCTGATGCTCTTTCTGACACCCAGCCCTAAACATCACTGATGGGTGCTCTCTTTGTCCTGAGCAGCACCCCCCTTCCTGTGAGACGTGACACTTGGCCTCCTGAGTACCAGAGGGTGCATGGCTTGCAGAGGTGAGGTGGGTGGGGGGCTTGTCATCCAGCAGGCGCTCTGCAGCCAGCCGGGGGCCCCCTAGGGCAGCACCAGCCACTGGACTCGGAGACCCACGCTCGGTGCTCCTGGTGGGGAGGGCCCGTGATCACAGCCTCACACACTCGCTGCTCTCTTGAGTCTGGGCTCCAGGCTTGGCTTTGCCTCCAGAGCAGCCCTGCTCCCGGGGTCACTTAGGGGTGGCCTCTCGGGGTGGGGGCACCTTCCTGTCCCTTCCCACACTCTGCCTGCGTCCTTGAGCCCTAGCCTCGTCCGCTTCGTGGAAGAGGATCTGGTGTCAGGGAGGTCTGGCTGCTGCTGACCGCTCAGCAGAGCTGGGGCTGGAGCCTGGTCCAGCCCAGTGAGCACCTTGAACCTTCCGGCCACGCCGTCTCTGGTCATTGTGCTGGCCCTTGATGGGGGCAGAGCCTTGTTGAGATCTGATTGGGAGGAGAGGGCTGGATCCCCAGGACCCCTCCCTGTTCACCTCCCAGGCTGGAGTATCTGTATGGGGCGGGGTGAGGGGGCTGGCCTGTGACAGCCCATGGCCCTCCAGGGTCGGGGGCCTTCCTGGGAGAATGGCCAGTTGTAGTAGACAAAGCTGTAGGGTCACCCCTAGGCTTCCTCTTAGGATACCATCTCCTGCAAGAAATGTCTGGTGTGCAGAGCAGGCATGAGGTCTGGTGTGCAGACCTGGTGTTCAGGGTTTGGTATACAGGGCTGGGTGGGCAGAGCTGGTGTGCAGGGTGGGTGTGCAGAGCTGGGTATGCAGGACTGGGTTGGGTGTACAGGGCTGGTGTGCAGAGCTGCGTGTGCAAAACTGGGTTGGGTGTACAGGGCTGTTGTACAGACCTGGTGCAGGGTGGTGTGCAAGACTGGGCTGGGTATACAGGGCTGGTGTGCAGGGCCTTTGAGCAGGGTTGGTGTGCAGGGGTGTGTGTGTGCAGACCTGCTGTGAGGCCTGTGCCCCCTGCAGGACTGCTCCGTCCCCTTCCAGTCCATCCACGCTGGGTTTGGAGCCGGCAGACCTGAGACCTGGCACTGTTGGGCATGTTACTCACCACCCCCCCAAATATAATTGATTCCAGTTTCAAAAATAAAAGCCATATTTTTTTTTGCTTTCTCAAATACTTTCATTTGAACAAAAGAGAAAGGAACTCTGCTGATGGTGGGGAGCAGGGGGAGAGGAAGAGCCCTTCCCCCGCCCGGTGCCCCTCCCCTCACCTTGGGCCTGCCTGCCCACCTCTGCCCGCCGCCCCCTCCCCTCCCTGGAAGACTTTGGGCAAGAGCCTCAGGAGCACAAAGGGAGCCTGTGCTGGCGGGGCCTGGAGCTGGGGCTGGAGGCTGGGGCAGCACAGGCCCTCTGTGCAGTCCGGCCAAAGACGGCTGTCTGTCCAGGCCAGGCATCTCGTCATCCTGATGTGCCTATGGGCCTCAGGGTAACGTGCCAGACTTCAGCTCCCCTCTCTGTTTGGTGGGGATGGAACAGGGGGATGTTTGTGCAGGTCCCAGGCATCAGTGCAGGGGAGGGGCAGAGTGCCCTGGCAGGGTGGTGGTGACCTTTTCTCCCCAGAGGTCTGGCCATTTAGGGACCTAATGGATGATGGGGGTGGGGGGAGGGTGGTGATGGTCCCTTGTCCTGGGGTCCCTGCACACAGGATGCCTGAGCTTCTGTGGGCAAGTGGTGCCCATGTGGCCTCTCCTTTGGGGTAGCCTGAGGTCAGGACACCCCCCCAGGACCACCAGCCTCCTTGCCCTGAGGACTAGCACCTTCGGGTACCCTGACCCTAAGTGGGCTCCGAGGATCCTATCATAGCATCTGTTCCATCAGCCCGACTAGGAACGGTTTCCACTCTCTGAAAATACAGCTTTGTCCTCCCTCTGCACCCAGAGTACAGCTGGGTGCGGCTTGGAGTGAGCAATGGCACAGGCCCCTCCCACCCATCCCCCAGATCTGCTGGGGACGATCTTGTCATAGCCGACTGGCCTTGAATCTTTCAGGAAAAACAGGCAAAAAGAGTACACTTTGGAACGTTGTTCAGTCACTAAGTTGTGTCCGACTCTTTGCGACCCCCTGGACTGTAGCACCCCAGATTCCTCTGTCCTTCACTATCTCCTAGAGCTTGCTCAAACTCATGTTCATTAAGTCAGCGATGGCAATCCAACCCTCTCGTCCTCTTTCATCCCCTTCTCCTGCCTTCAATCTTTCCCAGCATCAGGGTCTTTTCCAATTAGTTAGCTCTTCGAATCAGGTGGCTAAAATATTGGAGTTACAGCTTCAGCATCAGTCCTTCCAATGAATATTCAGGGTTGATTTCCTTTAGGATTGACTGGCTTCATCTCCTTGTTGTCCAAGGGACTCTCAAGAGTTTTGATTTGAGTGCATCAATTCTTCTGCTCTTGACCTTCCTTATGGTCCAGCTCTCACTCACATCTATACGTGACTACAGAAGAAACCATAGCTTTGACTAGACGGACCTTTGTCTGCAAAGTGATGTCTCTGCTTTTTAATACACTGTCTAGGTTTGTCTTAATTTATCTTTCTCTAGTATCATAAATAGCCGCTGGTCATTTCTTGTGACCTGGTCTCTGCTGACCTCAGAGAGGGAGGCCTCTGAGGTCCTAGACCTGGGTAACCTCTAGGTACTTCTTAGTTCAACAAGCTTAGGCCCTGGTCCCTCTGGGCCTCCATTACCTCAGCTGTCAAATGGTCAGATTGGGTCCGTCTCTCAGGCAGCTCTAGGACTTGCTCCTGGGTCCACGGAGCTCTCAGGGCGCCAGTGCTGATGTGCAGCAGGATGAGTAGTCTGGAGGGCTTCCTGAAGGAGGTGGGCCTGTGGGCTAGGCTTGGAGGTGCAGGTGGGGCTGGGTGGCCTTTCCAGGTGGGAGCAAAACAGGGGCAGAGGAGCAGAGTGGAGGGAGGGAGTCGGTTTGGCCCAGAGGAACTGGTGGGGACAGACGGCAGAGAAGGTTCAGCCTGGAATCAGAGACTTAGGGTTCACCTCTGAGCCGTCTGGAATGACCTGGAACCTGGGGAGGGGCAGCCCTGGGAACCCAGGTTGGCCTGCCCCTCCCCCCACCCCCTCTCTGCAAGGAGAGGTGTCCGTGGTCCTACCCGGAGCCTCAGGCCCAGGCCTCCTCCTTTGAAGGAAGGCGCCCGATCCCTACAGGAGCAGGGAATGGGGGGTAGGGTCCT
Source organism: Oryx dammah (assembly GCF_014754425.2). Taxonomy (NCBI): domain Eukaryota; kingdom Metazoa; phylum Chordata; class Mammalia; order Artiodactyla; family Bovidae; genus Oryx; species Oryx dammah. The sequence goes on along the minus strand of NW_024070205.1, from coordinate 31,139,980 downwards.
GGGAGTGGCCCTGAGTGGCTTTGGGTTCTTGATGGGGAGGCCCTGCTCTCTGCCAGGAGGCCTTGGGAGCAGGCGGCTCCCCCTGAGGGTGTGGGGGTGAGAGGCAGGCCCATGGGTCCTGAGCTCCTGGCCTTGGCTCAAGGATGACTTTGTTTCTAAACTGGGATAATTGATGAAAGGAGAGGAAGCCGCCCCCGGGCTGCCCTTCAGTGGTGCCCACTGTATCCGAGGGTGGGAGCCTGACCCTTGGCTCAAGGTCCAGACACCGCCGAGGGCTGCTCTTGGCCACTGGCCGGGACCAGGCCTGGGACCTGGCTCTCCTCTGCCTGACTGATGTGCAGAGCTGCCAGCTCCCCCAGGCCTCTTGCCCTGCTCTGCCCTCCCCTTGCCCCCACCCTGGTGGGCACTGTGGCCTTTGGCTCTCACACATGCCCAATTTAGCTACACTGAACCCCTCCTTTGAGGACAGTTCCCGAAATCTCCAGGGAGATTTTTCCACTCCCTGCGGGAGCTGGCGCTGGGCATCTGCTGGTGGTGGTTGGGATGAATGGAGGGGGTGGGTGGCTGTGGCTGTGCCCTCCAGCCCTGCTGGCCTGACCATCAGCTGGGACAGGTGTGGCTGCTGCCCTGTGCTCGGGGGTCTGTGTCTCTGCAGGGCAGCGGGTCTCCAGACTGCCTGCTCTAGGACAGCCTGGGGACCCCCGCAGGCAGACTCCCAACTCCTTTCAAAGCGTCTGACTCTGGGAAGGGCCTTCATGTTCTCTCCGTGAATCCTTTAATTACCAGGTTTGTCCCCTGCCCCCCGTCAACCCACAAAGGCGCCTCTGTCTTTCCGATGACTGTTCTCCAGGCCTGCTCTGCACACAGTGGGGCTGTGGGCCTCTCCCAGGGCTGGCCTCTGAGATGGGGTGGTCTTCTAATGACATAATTACAGCAGGATCCACCAAGAAGCAGGCCTTCTGGGGTCCCGGGGGCCTGTGAGCTCGCCCCCCACCCACCCCATGCCTCCCCACTGGGTGTTTGGTAAATGGATGGCACAAGTGCCCCTGCCCATGCGGGACCTACCGTCTGGGCAGGATGGAGGCTGGTCTGCAGAGAAGGACAAGGCCTCCCAGCCTTGCTTGCCCAGGGATGCCCCAGGCTGGAGCCCCGCCCATCCTCCTGGGTGGGCTCCTGAAAGGACCGTGGGAACCTGCGTTCTGCCTTTCCCTGGCCTCGGCCACAGAGCTTGTCTGTGCCCCTGGGAGCTGTCTCAGACCCTCCCAGTGAAATGCCCTCTAGGCTGCAAGGGTCTTCCTGGGTGTGCCCTGGGGTGGGCTGGGGGCTTGTCCCATTTTACAGATGAGAACACTGAGCCCTGGCAGTTCCTGAGTTGCCAGGGTCAGTGATGTGCTCAGGGTGGGCAGACAGCTTCTCGGTCCCAGCAGGGCAGGGTGGGTTGCACGTGGAGGTCCTGCTGTGGTGGGGGAGCCTGGGGAGTTTGTGGGGCATCTGTGCAGCCTGCATGCCCACTGTGGGTCCCCTGACCATTGCCGCCTTGGGACTGACAAGAATCGGGGTGCAGGAGCCCTGGATGTGTTTGGAGCTGAGGGGCCATGCCTGGGCTTTTGGCTGACCTTTTCTGGTAGTCTGCTGGGCTGGTAAAGCCAGGCAGCTGCCCACTTGCCAAGGGGCTGTGGTGCCTGATTTTCTAGCCACTGGCTGGCTGCAGTGGGTGGCTTGGCACTTTCTATTCTGGACACAGGAATGGCTGGGCCGTGCCGGGTAGGGCAGGGGTGGGGGCTCAGAGACCCCTCTCTGCTCAGACGCCTCTTGCTGGTCCTCCTGCACCCACACTGGCTCAGGCTTTCTCTGCAAGGGAGGGGAGCAGAGGAGCCCAGCTGAGGGCCCAGAGCTCGATAAGACCAGGGCCTGCCCCCACCTCCCCCACTGAGTCCTTATGGCCCTGTGTGCTGGGCTGGATGCCCATGCCAGGAGGGGCTGAAGGCTGGGCATCAGGGGCAGTGCGCATCGGGGGGTGGGGCATGGGGGCAGTGGAGGAGGCTGGAGGGGCCCCAGGAGGGGAGTGTGATGTATGGGGGTCCCTTTACTTGGGGGCGCTTGGCCTGGGCACTAGGGAGAGGCTCTCACAGGCAGGCCATGGGTCACTGCTCCCCGAGAATCGTGTGTGGAAGGGAACTCACGCATGAAGCCTCAGCCCACCTTCCAGCCCTGTGTGGACACACTGTTCTGCTCTTGCTGAAGGGGGCGCCTTCCGAGGACCCCCTGGGGTATTCAGGACCACGGTCCACGCCCCCTACTGTGTTGGGCCCCCTTCTCATTATCCCAGAAGCCTGCTCCTCCCCCCACAGTGGGAGCTTCTGTGGTTGGCACTCACTGCTTAAATGAGTCAATAAAATGTAGCAGCTGCAGAGCAGAGCTGTTAGTCTCAATTCCTGGAGAATTCCTGCCTGGGGACATCTGGTGCTCAGGAGCCCGTTTTGGGGCTGGTGCTGCCTCCACCAGCAGTTGGACCCCTCGGCTTGGGTGACCACGCCCCTGTCCCCCCGTCCGACAGTGCCCTGAGACTTCGTGCAGGGGGCTCTGAGGCAGCGGGCTCTGGAGAGCCGAGAGCCCCCGATGCTTGCTGGGATCCTGGACGGGTGTCTCATCCCCGTGTCCACTCTACCTGTGGTGCCTGCCTGCCGAGCGCTGGCCGCCAGAGTTGTAGTTGTTGTTGTTCTGTTGCTAATTTGTGTCTGACTCTTTGCGACCCCATGGACTGCAGCACACCAGGCTCCCCTGTTCTTCACTGTCTCCCTGAGTTTGCTCAAATTCATGTCCATTGAGTCGTGTGGTGCAAAGTCCAGGAAAGACCCCAATTGCCCACTTCCAGGATTCCTGGGGCCGTGCCTGCCTCTGTGTCCTGGCAGGATAATTAATGAGGGGTCTGTGAGCGTGGGAGCTGGCATCCTGGAATCTGGCTCGGGTTCTGGTGGCCCCCCGCATTCCAGAGCAGGGCCTGGCCTCTGAGCCCCGGTCAGACCGAGGCCTGGGCAGCATCGCGCGGAGCCCAGCCAGCTGATTACGGGCAGTAACTGCAGGAGGAGGAGGTGGCGGCCAAGGGCGCCGACAGCCTGCTGGACTGATCTCCAGCTGCGGCTGGTGTGGAGGAGCCGCTGTCCAGGTCGATCTCCCAGCCAACATCTGCTGTGCTGGGAACCAGGAGCGGCGGAGACAGGCGTCATCCACCATTCAGGGTCAGGGCGAGTTTAGCCATCCGCGGAGGCTAGCCCGCCCTGGAATCAGGGGTCACTGCACAGAGGAGGTCTCACCTGCGCCGAGCCCCAGGCTGCTGCCATTGAGGTCCCGCAGGACCACGAGGCCAGAAGCGGGCACCGGCCGTTCCTGGAGCAGGACGTGGGGTAGGTGGCCCGCACGCCCATGCACAGCTGTGATCGCCCCAGCCCTGACTGGGGACCCTCCCCCATCCCAGGAAACCACAGTGTGTGTTGGCGTGCGCAGACCACAGTATGTGAACCTGGAGGTGAGGAGACCCGGACAGTTGGGCCCCACAGGTCATTTCGGAATGCTCTTAGCATGAACTGGGCTCGCCAATGTCCTGGCTTTACCTTTGTCATCTGTGGGCTCCTGTCCAAAGGGCTGGCAGTGCCCTTCCTGCTCAGGGAAAGAGAGGGCGTGTTGGCAGCACACTCGGCCAGGACGACCGGACCGTTCACCAGGAAAGGCTGAGCTCCTCTCTGGCCAGTGCGTCCATGTGCGTCCCCGACAGCGGCCATCCCACACAAAGGGTGCGGCCACATGGCCCCTGGACGTTTGCACTCCAGCTGTGTCCGGGGGGGAGTGTGGGGCAGATGGCATTGTCAGTGCTGGCTGGGCCTCAGGGGCCCGCCTGTGTCCCATTGGACTCTCGAATCCCCTGGGCCTTTCTGCCATTCCTGGGGACTGGGGCTCCGGCGCCTGGGCCTTGGGTCTGCCCACCTGGAGGTCAGGCAGCAGGTCTGGGAGCTCAGGCCTCCCTCAGGCCTCCCTCTGGGTGTCACTGGTTACTGTGTGTGTTGAGGGCCGTAGGGGAGGTTCAGCATCAACTCCGGCTCCCAGTCCCAGCTGGCTGCTCCCTCTGCACTCCTGCGTGGCCCCTTCTTCTGCTCCCTCCCGTGGGGCACGCTCACCCCCGAGGACCACCTCACCTTACAGCCTTAGTGCTTGCTCCCCCACCTCTGGGTCAGCCCCTCCCATGGGCTCTCCTCCAGGCTGAGGGCAGGCAGGCTGGACACGAGGTCAGGCCAGTTCTGGGCTGGATTCAGAACCGACCTCCACCTCGCAGGGTGATTGAGCTGCTCTCCCCGTGGCTGGGTCTCTCTGGGTGCCCTCCAGGAGCTGAGGGACCACGGGCAGGGTGGAGGTGCCTGTGGAAGAGGTGGCACCAACGAGGCGGTCAGTCCCAGTGCAGGCCTCCAGCCCGTACCAGGGCCTTCCTCTTGCACCCCAGCTGGGAGGGTGGCTGGGCATTCAGGGCTCACACTGCCTGACCCCAGGGGGAACTGTGTGCACGGTCGTCACCCTCTAGACACCATGAGAGCTCCAGGACTGGGTGCCCAGGTACACGTAGCTCCGTAGGTGCTGACACTTTCTCAGCTAAACTCCAACTCAACTAGCTCCCTACCCCAGCCAAAACTGGTCTGCCCTCATGTCCCACTCTGCTTGTAGGGTTTCCAAGGGCCGCCCTCCTGCCCTGTCCTGCATCTGAGGGACTTGGCTCAGGCTGAGCCGGGTGGCCTGTTTGTTGCCTGGCTGAACTGCAGAGGGGGCAGGTATGGATGGAGCAGGGTTGCAGACTGTGCTGGCTGCTCTGCTCACAGCCCCCCGGCCCTCCTGCCTCCAGAAGCACATACCATGTTGGCTGAGCATCTGGGTTCCCATGGGAGAGGGAAGGTGTCGGGGCTTCTGGCTCTTTCTGTGGCTCGTGGTGGGGACGCCCCACCCCAACTCACCAGCCCCAGGATGTACCTATTGGATTCACAGACACAGAGCCGTTAGGAAGAGCCCCGAGTGCCTGGGCCTTCAGGTTGGAGGATCTGAACTTGGGCCCCAGTCTGTCACATCCGTCTTCCTGGTGGGCTGTGGGACAGTGTGTCTGGCTCAGGCGGCCAGCAGGGTGCAGAGCCTGAGTGGTGGGGTGAGTGGTCTTCACTGTGTCTCTCTGTCCTTGTGGGTACGATGACGTCCCTAGGGACTAGGAGGGCCATCCTGGGAGGCCTGGGAAATGCTGGCCATCATGTGGTTAAGCACCTGCTGTGACACCTGGAAAGCAGGAGGGCTCGTTCCTACACACTGTGGCCAGATGGGGAGCCTCTGGGCTCTGGCCTGGAGGGTCCTGGGTAGTGTGTCCTGTGCCCTGGGAGCCTGGGACTGCTGGAGTGCCTGGGGGCTGGCTCTGCCCTGGCCCCAGAGGTCACAGACACACCTGCTCCCCTGTTGCCCAGGCCCTGGAGGTCACAGACACATGTGCTCCTGGTGGGGGTGGACAAAGGCAGGCAGATGGCATTGGGATGGGGGCCGAGTGTCCTCAGGAGTGGCATGGATGCCCACTGCTCCTCATCTCACACCCCCAGTCAGGTGGGGATGAGGGGAGTGTTGGAAGGGCTGCCCCTCACAGATAAAGTCATCCCACCTGGCTCCCGGCAGCAGATGTGGAAGGGCCTGACTTGTGCCATTTCCAAGGCCAGGGCTCCAGGAATGGGACAGAGAGCTGGGCCCCATGCCTTAGACAGCTGCCTTGCATGACTCCTGAGCAGGGCATTTCCCCAGGGGTGGGGACTTGATTTCCCCTGATGCTGTGGGGTGCTACTTCTTCCGGGTGGTTGCTCCAGCCTGAGAACCTAGGCCCCAGGTCAGAAGTGGCCAATGGATGATGGATGGATGGATGGGTGGGTAACTAACATGGGGATCTGTAGCTAGGCCCACTGCATACCTGCCAACACCTTGTTCTCTTCCTCTGGATCCACTGGGGGGGCAACTGGAAGGTGATGGAGGACCCAAGGTGGGTAAGTGAGATCAGGCTCTGGCCAGGAAGATGCCACCTGTGTGCGAAGGGGCACATGCCCAGTGGGATGAGAGGGTGGGCAGCTGGCCCTGTGCACTGAGCAGTGTCCACCTGGGCTTCACCCCGTGCGGGGCAGGTGTCGTGCACTGGGGCCAGGCCTTGCATCCTTGACCTTTCTCTGTTAGGCACCGGCCTTGGCCCCCAGCTGGCGCCAGCTTCTGAGGGTGGTCCCGGCTCTTGGAGCCCCTAGAGGAGTTGGGGAAAATCCCAGGGACTGGCTGGGAATGTGGGCACCCAAGCACACAGGGCCTCTTCTCCCCCACTGTGGACCCCCAGACTCTCAACCCGGGGCTGCCAGCTGCCCCCAGGGACTCCCAGCCCTGCCTGCCATCCCAAGGCCTCTGTGGCTACAGGTAGGCCCAGAAAGAACAGCCCAGTCGTGAGGGACCCCAGAGCCTCCTGGAAGGGCTTCTGCCCCAGCTTGGGGGTTGGTGCAGGGAGGAGGGGCCCACCTGCTCTCCCCTCGGGGTGGTGCACTCGCGCCCCCTGGTGGCACTGACATGCCAGCACAGGCGCAAGGGGCTGCCTGGGATTTGCGGTCAACGGTGGGCGCCAGCTCCTCCTCCACTCCCTTTGCCATCCCCGCGGGGGATGCTGGTGTCACCTGTGACGGCTGCCGAGGGACACAGCTGGGAGACAGAGGCTGAGACCTTGGCGAGGAGTCCAGGGGCATGAGTGCGGAGGGGGCGGCCTGGGTGCTCGGCCTGCATTCGGTCATGTACTCACTGGTTCATTCATTCATCCATCCGCCCCAGCAGTCATTGAACCTGCTGTGTCCAGGCCCCATGTGAGGGACTCAGCTGTGCATGGGAGCCAGTGCAACACTGGCGGCTGGGTCACTGAGGGCCTGCTGGGGCATGACCGGGCGTTCCTCAGCGACCTTGCTTGCTGCACATTTGTGGTGCGTGTGCTTCCGTCAGGATGCTGAGAGCTTTGCCTCAGGATGGGGGAGCAGGCTCCCGAGTGCTGAGGCTGGAAGTCAGGCAGCCATGGTGCCTCGTGCTGAGGTCAGGCTTGTGGCCAGGCTGACCCCAGGCCAGGGGAGAGAGACTGAGGAGTCAGTGCGGAGGGAGAGGAAGTCCCTGTGTGTCCAGACGAGGGGAGGCTCCATGTGAAAGAAAGAGGGGGCTCCTGGGGTATGGTCCAGGAGATGGGGTGGAGAGCAGCGATTTCTGAACTCGGGGAGACCAGGGTGGGAGCAGTTGGTGGGAACGTGGGGCTTCTACTTAGGCCTCTGTGCCAGGAGGGGCCCTCTGGCCGAGGGGTTTTGCCCCAAGCCCTGGGGAGGAGCGAGCATCTGGATGTGTGCCTGGGAGAGGCCACAGCCTTCCTTTCTCAGACGTGGAGGGCACTGCAGGGCCCGGTCTGCCGGATGCACCAGCCGCTCTGGTCTGTGTGCCGATCTGCAGGGTGGAGGCTGGACTCGCTGGCCTGCTCAGGCCCTGTGGATTCTAACACTCGAGCATCGGCTCACTTCTCCTCCTCGGGGCTGTCTGGGAGCTGCAGGAGGGCTCTTTGCAGAAAACAGAACTTCCGCTCAAATCCAGACCTCAGACAAAGTAATCATCACTGTTGAATGTTCCTTCGCTCAGCAAGCGTTCTTCCAAATTTATTTGTTGACTTTTATCATGTGCCAGGCACAGCTGGGGGTTGGCCATGCCGTGGCTGCTGAGCCAACATGGCCTGATATCAGGGACCTTCGGTTCATAGGGGTCAGAAGTCCCACTGCCAGAGGTGTGATGGAGGCTGTGAAGGGGACGTGCAAGCTGGACCTGGCCCGGGGTCAGGGCAGGGCAGCCACCCTGCAGGGAATTCCCAAACCCTCCATGTGTCCATCTGTCTGAGCCCGTAGCTCTGGGATCTGTTGGCACCAAGTGTGGGGCTTAACACCAGGTCCTGCAGGGGACCCCTCTGGGGAGCCTTCCCAGCCAGGACCCCGGAGCTGTTGGGGAAAGTGAGTGGCCCGCCAGAGAATGAGGCCCAGGAGGGGCCAGCTCCCTCCTCAGGAGCCAGCCTCTTGTCTGGACAGGGGCAGGTCTGGTGTGGAGGGGCTCCCAGCAGGGCAGGGCCCTGGCTGGCCAGAGGCTTAAGAGTGTCCAGGCTCTGGATTTCACACTAGGGTTTGGAGCCCAGCCGAGCACTCTGACCCCAGGGTGACTGGGCTTCCGCTGTGGCCGCAGCCCGGTTCCCGGCAGGGTTCTGAGCTCTGCTTCAGGAAATGATAGAGAAAAGCCAGTTCTCCCCTGCCTGCCCCCTCCACAGTTCTTCTTGATCTTGACTTAGAAAGAGGCACAGAGCGGGCACTGCACTCTGTCGTCCAGAACAGGTGTTGTCCAGTGTCGGGGCCCTCCCTCCATGGTCAGGACCATGCTGTGCAGGCCACTGGGCTCGGGACTAGAAGGGCTCTGGGGGACCTCACACAAGCTCAGGAATCAGAGTTCTTGGTACAGAGAGAGAGAGATGCAGACGCACCCGACGCGTGAACACAGGCATACACCCACATGTGCACACGCGTTCACCCACTCCTGCACACACACATGCAGAGGGTGTGTGCTGAGAGTGTGCCCGGCTCGGCACACACCACCCTCCCCAGCCTCGCCCCCTGCTGTGGGGCAGCTCAGAAGCAGAGGCAGAGGCCAGCCTCCGGCTGCAGCCCCATCCCTTCCACCAGAGCGTGAAACAGCCCAGGAACTCGGCCGTGGAGGGGGAGTGGAGACCTGGACATTGGGGAACCAAGGAATGTTCTTGGCTCCCTTCTGGGCCTTTTACATTTTGTCTTGTTTTCTGGGAAACAAATGGAAAAAATATCCCCGTTCCCACATTTTTGGAGGCTGATTTGTATAAACAGACCAGACCCGATAACTTTCAGAGTAAACAGAGAAACTGTCCGAAGTCAGGCCCTGGGGCCTGGGCCGAGGGCAGGGGGTGACGGAGCCCTTCTGGTCCTGTCGGGGCTGCTCCACGACCTTAAGGGCCTTAATGATAATAACTTTGTGCCGACTGCCTGTGAGGGCCTGCTCGAGCACCTTCCGCCTGACCTCCCATGATACCTGCCCCCCACCCCATCTTGGGCCTTGGGGGGCTGGCTGGACTGGTGGTGGGAGTCCTCCCTAAGCCCTAACCCTCCCTTTACTGGGTTCCCCAAAGCTCCCCAAAGCCTGAGGTCCCTTCGTCCTCCACGGAGCCAGTGGCAAGGCAAGTGGTCTCCCATTCTGAAGGCCATCTCTCCTGCCGGATGGGGTCTGCTCCGCACCCCCTGCCCACTGGAGGCAAGTACTTTGTGAGAACTGGCAGCCTCACCTGACCCTGAGCCACCTCTGCACCTGGGGAGCACTGAGCAGCCAAGAGCGGAGCCTGCCCTGCAGAGCCTCTGGATTCCTAGGACATGTGAACCTGGGGACAGGAGAGGCCTGGGGGAGCGGAGCCCAGTGGTGGGCAGCCCAAGCCAACCACCCACTCTCGACCTGCCCCTGTGACCTTCTCCCAGAGGGGACCACATGGTGACCCTGGAAATCCAGAGCAGGTGAGGCCTGTCTGACTATTTCTGGGCGACCCAATCTTGGTTTCCATGGTTGCCCTGGAAACCACAGATGGGGAGGGGGTTGACTGGCCCTGGGAAGGAATCCTTGACCCTCAGGGCGCTCTCCCCTGGGAAAAACTTGTGAGCAGCTCAGTGTTCTCAAACGCATGCTCTGAAGCGAAGGAAGTGCATCCGAGGAGGATACGTGCTGTGTGCTTCCAGCCAGCGACATTTTGGAAAAGGCAAAACCGTGGAGGCAGCACAAAGACAGATGGCTGCCAGGACCTGGGGAAGGGGAAGACCAGGTGGAGCACAGAGGGCGTTCAGGATAGTAGAGCTCCTCCATACTTCGCTGTCATAGTGGATACATGACCCCATGCATTTGTCAAACCCACAGAACTTGCAAACTGCCAGCATTAGTTAATAATGACATCTCGGTACGGGTCCATGTACTGCAATAAATGTAGACACGGACGTGGGATGTTAGTAATAGAGAAAGTCGTGTGCACTGGGGAGACGAGATCACAGAGAACACTCTGTGCTTTCTGCTCAGTTTTCCCAAAAACGTGAAACTGCTCTAAGAAATAATCTATTAACTCCAAACAAAAGATGAAGAAAGAGCCCAGCCTTCTGGGCCTTGGGGACTGGCCTTGCCTGACCCCTTCCTGAGAATGCCCCCCCTCTCCTGGGTGGGGCTGGCGCCTCAATTTCTTTCTGCGCTTTATTTGGGTTTTCTTGGCATATTGCTTAGTGTACCTTCAGAAGCCTCACTTACTTTGTCCTCTGAGGATGGGCTCCACGGTTTCTGGTTCCCTGTCTGGTCCCCTCTTTCCTCAGGAACCACTGGTTTCTAATTGTCATTGTTACAGACATTTGGAAGTTGAACTGAGGGATCAAGCATCCAGGGTCCCGGTGCTGTCCATCTAAAGCCTCTGAGCAAGAAGGACCCTTTCTGTCGCAAGGCCAGTTTCTCCATCAAACTAGAAGAAACCTCCCACTGGAATGCAGTGGCCTTACAGTGATGGTCAAGACCGAGGTTCCTTTAGGGAGCAAGTAGCTGGGCCTGCTGACTGCCCCCATCCCGGTCACGTTTGAAGCCCACAGAGTTCCTTCTTTACCTGCTGGCTCTCAGGCACTGGGTTTGGATGGAGCTGGTTTCATTGCAAACCTTCCAGGTGCAGCAGTGATGAGGTGAGAGGCAGAGAGAGGTTTTCTAAGGTGTTCAGCTTTAGAAGGAAGTGAGAAAGGAGACTGAGGAGTCATGTGTGTGTTTATTACCAATTTTTGTTCAGTTGCTAAGTCGTATCTGACTCTTTGCAACCTCATGGACTGCAGCACGCCAGGCTCCTCTGTCCTTCACTATCTCCCAGAGTTTGCTCAAACTCATGTCCATTGAGTCAGTGATGCCATCTAGTCATCTCATCCTCTGTTGCCCCCTTCTCCTCTTGCCTTCAATCTTTCCCAGCATCAGGGTCTTATCCAGTGAGTCATGCCAGGGTGGCGATGTCTGTTACTGAGTCCAAGCTCACCCTGCTCGCTGAACGATAGGCCAGTGAATCCAAGAGATGAGGTGTTGAGGCAAAGAAGAGACTCAAAATAACCATCTTATTGGGGTCTGTATGCCAGGTTCTTTTATAGATCAGAGAGAAAAAGGCAACGAGAAACTAAAGTCAAAAGGCAGAATAGAGAGGGAGGTGCAGTGGGGAAGTAAAGTGAAAGTGTCTTCAGTCTTGCAAAACATCTCCAAGGGAATGGCCAGCCTTCCAAAGGGATGTGTTAATCTCTTCTATTCCAGGTGGGCAGGGATGAACTATCTCTCCATGAGCTGAACAAAGGCACTTTCGTTTACAGTCAAGCAAGCTTCCTCCCTGCAACATGTCCAGAGAGACAGAGAAAGAGGAGAGGGGGTTGCAGGGGGACTGCTTCCTGACCCAATGCTGAGCCACCGCCAGGGAGGGGCCCTGGACCAGCTTGGTTGCTGTCCAGGTAAGGGTGGGCAGGACCTGTGTGTCCTTCAGACCGTGCACAGGGTCCAGATGAGAAAGCCTCACTAATTTAGCCAAGCCAGACAATAAATCCTGAACCCCCAGGGGCAGCAGAGCAGCGTGGTGGTGGTGGTAGGGGGACGGTCACCTGGCAGAGCGTCCGTCCTGTGCGGGAGAGGACCCCATGCAACTCCTTAGATGCCGGCAGACAGGCCTTGGTGCTCAGGGATTATCCTTGGAGCAGGGAGTCCATGGCCTCTGTGTCTCCCGCATCTGCCCCAGCAGTGCCCCTTGGGGAGACCCAGGGGTTCCTCGGAGCCTGAGTAGCATTGGCCCTGGGGACACTGCTTCCAGGAGGCCTCCCGGGCTTTCCTGTCTGTGCTCCCTTCTGCTTGCTCGTTTGGGTTCCGTCTCCTTGAGTCCTGGAAGTCTTTCCGCCTGGCTGGCGGGGCCCTGCAAGCAGAGATGGTGTGTCCTCCTGCGGGGTTGGCCGTTGGCAGCTGCTTGTGGGAGGGGAGTGAGTGATGAGGGGGCCTGTCAGCCCTCTGGCAAGTGCTGAGCTGGGGTGGGGGCTGATGGGAATTGCACTGGAATGTTCTGGCTGCCCTGGCTGGCAGACTTCCGAGCCACATGAGAGAGATAACCACCCAGCCAGGTGGGCCCTGGCCCGGCGGTGGGTTTGCTTACAGAGTGGCTTCTCTCAGTTTGGGGGCACCTCCTGGGATGGCCCAACTGGGCAAGATGCCCCCTCCTCCCCCGGGCCAAGGGCAAGCTTCAGCCCGGAGCAGCATGAAGCACTTTCTCTAATAAAATGATTTTAATTTTTTTCCATTTTCAAGGTGATGCGTGCCCGATGACTATTAGTTCTCATCTGCTGCACTGACTGACCGCCCAGACTTAGGGGAGTAAGACACACATGTATCACCTCACTTTTCTGCGCTCACAGGTCCGACATGTGTCTCCCTGAACCAAAGTTCAGTGCTGGGCAGGGCAGGTTCGTCCTGGAGGCTCTCAGGGCACCTGAGTTTCTTAGCTCGTGGCCCCTTCCTTCACATTCAAAGCCAGCAAAGAGGCACCCGCCTGCCCGTGCTTCCCACGGCCTCAGCTCTCTCTCCCCAGACTCTCACTCTGGCCTTGCTCGTCCACTCATGCTGACCCTGTGATGCCACTGGACCCGCCCGCTTCCTGCAGACACTCCGCCACTGTAAGATAGGCTGACTGGCACCCGTCATTCCACTTGGCCCTCTGGGGATCCGGAGATGGGGCGTAGACACCTTGGGGGCCCTGATTTTATTGGCCGGAGTAACTAAAGATTAAACAGAAAGAACAGTGGCAGCCTTGCCAACCACCCACAGCAGGCCGGGGGCCTTCTGTAACGCTCTTGCACCCAGGAGCATCTGCACGGTTTATGGAGACTTGCCTCGGGTCGTTGTTACTGGGATCTCCTCTGCTCTCACGGGCCGCCACTCTGGACTGTCTGGGTCTGGGAAGTTTCCTGTGCAGTAGGTGGTCCTCTCAAGCATCCTCTGTGGGGCTGCAGGCTGATCCATGGCCGGATGACGTGCTGCCTTCCTGATGGGCCCCTAGCTGCAGAGAGGGCAGCGCTGGGGAGCCTGGTGTGAGTGTCGGATGGAGGCAGTGGGTGTCTTGTCTTTGCGGGAATTTCTCCCACCCTACTCACTCTTGCTCTGAGAGGAGGTAACTGTGTGAGTTTAATCCCATGAGACAGCTTTGGATCTCCCGGTTACCATGGCAACCTTGTAAAGCATGTGTGACATTTTCTGCCTCCGGTTGCTCCTGGTGGGGAAGGGGGTCCTCTTTGGACCAGGGCTGTGGGTCATCTGGCCTTGCTCCCCATGCTGGGAACTCCTGGTAGGGTGGGGGACTGAACATGGACTCATAAGGTGGCCCATTGGCACGGCCAAAATTGGTGCCCAGACCAGGGAGGCTGCTCCCTCCAAGACAGGCTGAGGCAACCTGGCTCCGCTGGACACACACCACTTCTGGCTGGTTCCCTGGACCGCTGGGGTTCTGTCCTTCTGGGTGGGAGGCCCAGGGCAGTGGTGGGACAGCTTTTTGAGGTGGGGTCTTACTTCCCTGGTGGCTCAGATGGTAAAGCGTCTGCCTACAATGCGGGAGACCCTGGTTCAATCCCTGGGTCGGGAAGATCTCCTGGAAAAGGAAATGGCAACCCACTCCAGTATTCTTGCCTGGAAAATCCCATGGACGGAGAAACCTGGTAGGCTACAGTCCATGGGGTCGCAAAGAGTCGGACACAACTGAGCGACTTCACTCCTTCACTTCACTTGTTTCAAGCAGTTTGCACATTAACGGTGTTAAAAGGGTGCCAAGCAGGTCCTCTGTGGTAACTGTTTCCCCCGCCAGGGGAAGGGGTGGGTCTGGTTTTGGCAGCGGGCTGGGATCCCCACCCCACCTGGCAGTCTCTCCCCCAGGAGCCAGGAGCCCAGGAGGGAATGTGGTTAGGGATCTTCTGGGACAAGCCGAGGCAGGTGCCTGGCCCAGCTGTGCTGAGCTGGGGGAAGCGGGAGGAAGTGGAGGGGATTCTGTGCAGCCCTCTGAGGCCTCTGCATTTTTGTAAAGGGCCCAGGGGCCGCTAGAATGAGCAGGAGTCCAGCCTCGGTTGTTGCGGGCCTGGGTCTCAGACCCGGCCCTGGGGCTGTGCAACTTCAAACTTTCATTTCTGACCCAAACGGAATTAAAAATGCTGATGAGGCTCAGTCCTCTCGGAGGGTGTCCCCTGGATCCCCGGCCTTGCGTCCTTCTCCCGTTTTAGGAATGAGGACTCAAGGCCCAGAAGAGTTTTGTGGTGGGTCGTGTTCACCCAGTGGCCGAGATGCCGAGCCAGCCCAGACCTCCACCGTGTCCTGGGGACCCCCGGCCCTGTTCTGGGTGCCACCCACCCAGCTTCTGACTGAGAGGGTCGGAGGGCGGAGGGAGGCCCCCTTCCTGCACTGCTGTCCAGGCCTGGGTCTGGATGTGGGAGCGATGCGGCTCTGACCCGTGGAACCCTGGCTGGTGGAAGAGGCAAGTGTGGGCCCAGTGACACCTGTTTTAGCTCCAGTAACACTGATGTCAGACTTGTGGCCCAGAGGCAAGTGAGGACACATGTCTGTTGTTTAAGCCACAAGCTCTGTGGTCCTTTGTTGCGGCAGCCAAGACACTCTGCCAGCACCTCTGACAGCGGCCCGACACCCTGGGGCTCTGGCCTGGCTCCTGGTGAATTTCCCCTTCCCCTGGGTTAGAGCGAAGGCCCGGCCTGCAGCTCTGCCTCCAGCCCACCGTGGATTCCTCTTCCTCAGCCCTCCTGGCCTTCCCATCCTGGCACTGCTGGGAGCCACCTTCTCCCCCATGGGCTGGTGGTGAGGGCCAAGCCCAGTCCCATGTTCATCAGTGCTCCATGTATCCCCCATGGCATCTGCCCCCCAAGGCTGGCTCAGAGCCCCGCAGAGGTCTTGCCTCACCTGTCTCAGGGGCCGGAACCCCTGCGCACGACACAGAATAGGTGCCTGGGAAGGGGGTCTCTGGGCTGGGGCAGGGTGCACGTGCTCTGAGGCAGGCCCAGACCTGCTCAGACCAGGGTGCTGAGCAGACATGTCAGCCTCAGAGCAAGCTCGCTCAGGGAGCCCCACTTGTCCCCTGCCCCCTGGGGGGAGGGGCCAGTGGGACATGGGGGTGGGGGTAGCATCCCTGGGGAGAGAGACTTGGTGGGTCCAGGCCATGCATCCTGCCCTAGGAGGGGGCTCCCTATGCTGGTCCATCTGTGCTGGTTGCGGGGATGCCTTGGACACTCCTCTTCCTTCAGGAGGGCCGGGAAGGTAAGGAGCCGCCAGCCCTGCCTGGGGAGTTGCCTTCCCAGGCCCCTTGGAGCTTAGGGCCACCCCCACCCCCACCTCCAGCTCCTCTGTCTCTGTTCCTGTAGCCCCACATTGCCGACTCTGGTCCAGCTGGTTCTCATCACTCGTCCCAACAGAGATTTTGGGAGCAGCCCTGGCCTGTCGGGTGACACCTGGCTGTAGGCAGGGAGGATTTTCTTGGCCTCCTTGGCAGGCAGGGCCTTGTAAATCCTGGCTCCGACAGGTAGCCTGCAGCCTGGGTGGGCGGTGGGGGGTGAGGGCTGACTGTCACACAGAGCCGGTGAGCCAAGGCCTGGCCAGGTCCCCGCCTGGTGGGCTGGGCGGCCTCCCCTTGTGTGGTCTTGGCCTCTGTTCTCAGGGTGAAACTTTCTTATCTTCACAGGTTGGGTGGGGGTCCCTTGGCCATGCCCTGCCCTGGAACCACATGCCTTCTCTGACCTACTTCACACCTGAGGGGCTCCCAGGCCTACCATCGGCCCCAGGCCAGGCCAGGTTTGTCCCAGAAGGGACCACATTCCCTCCTGGGTTCCTGGTTCCTGGGAGAGAGACTGCCAGGTGGTTGTTTGAGTTCATTTCATCTTTACTTTGCCCCACCCGGAGAGCCCCAGCCCTGCACCCAGGCTGCTGGTGGATGGGCGGGGGTGTGTGGAGGCCACCTCTCTCGGGGGGGCCCCTCTCATTCCCCTGGGAGATTGGGGCATGTGCTCCTCAATCTGCATCCCTTGGTCACCAGGTCTGCTGAAAGGTCAAGAGCTTCCAAGCCCTCGTCCAGGCTGGGTGGCTGCTGCGACTTAGGGCCTTTGTAGAGTTGCTGCCATTGGAGGGAGGGCCCTGTGCTGGGGCCAGCACTATCCAGGGGCCAGGGCGTGGGCCCCCTTTCCTGCTGTAGCAAATGCCTGGAGATGTATGTGCAGCGTGGGGGCCGGTTCGAGGCCGTTTTTTTGGGTAAAATCTGTGTAACACAAGATCGACCCCTTTGCAGCACGAGGTTGGTGTCATCGAGCACACTCACAGCGCTGTGTTGCCACCTCCTGCATTGCGCTGTGGACAGGGAGGCGAGAAGGATTGAGAGCCAGCTTTGGGTGTCAGCATTCATACCCCACGCTCACCAGAGGCCTGGTTTGGGGGCCAGATGCCTCTCCAAGCTGCTGCCTCACTCCAGAAATGGGAGGAAACTCTGTCTCCCCGGACCCCACACCCCATCCCTCGGGTTGGGGGTGCTCCTGGGCTGGTCATCTAAGAAGCCAGGGTTTCAGGGAGCCTGCCTCCTAAGTGCTTCCTGACACTTCCTGGAGCAGAACGCCCTCCGACAGTGACCAGATGGGCCCTGGCTGCAGCTCCAGGCCAGGGCTTGACCTTCGACCTCCTGACTTGCCTGGGCTCAGGCCACCCCTTCAACAAGCTGGAGCATCAGCCTTTCAGGTGACCAGGCCACTGGGCTTTCAGGGCACACTCTGCCCCCAGACTGGCTTTGTGAGCAAGAAGGGTGGTTGGTCCCTGGGTGGTTTTCTGGGCTGTGTCATCACCCCTGTATAATTCTAGTCTGTGTTTGACAGCCGGGAGCTGGGATGGGCTGGCCAGCTGAGTCACTTTCGGGGAGGGTGGGGGCTGCAGGGAGTAGCTGTTGGAATCTGTTTCACAACAGTGACGTTGGAGAAGACTCTTGAGAGTCCCTTGGACAACAAGGAGGTCAAGCCAGTTCAATCCTAAAGGAAATGAGTCTTGACTATTCATTGGAAGGACTGATATTGAAGCTGAAGCTCCAATCCTTTGGCCACCTGATGAGAACTAACTCATTGGAAAAGACCCTGATGCTGGGAAAGATTGGAGGCAGGAAGAGAAGGGGGCGACAGAGGATGAGATGGTTGGATGACATCACCGACTCGATGGACATGAGTTTGAGCACACTGTGGGAGATAGTGAAGGACAGGGAAACGTGGCATGCTGCAGTCCATGGGGTCGTAAAGAGTCAGACCCGAGTTAGCAACTGAACAACAACAACAATGCCCCGCAAGCGGACAGATCATTCTGGAAGCAGGAGGATTGTGCTGCAGCTGACCTGGGCCAGGACTCCCCAGGGTCAGCTCCCAGAAATCCCAGGTAGCCCCAGTCTCCACACCGAGGCCTGAAGACCCACGCACCCGTCTTGGGTCAGGAAGGAAAGGTGGGTTGGGGTGCCTCTCTGTCTCTCCTTCCTGGCCCCTCTGCTGCTTGCCTCCCTGGGGTTTCAGCTGAGGCCCAGCTTCCGGGCTGCTGAAGTTCCCCACCCCAACCTGGAGGCTGGCTGGGGTTGGGGGGGTCATTGCTGGCCCTCCCTTGGCAGGGCTGCTGACTGTCCTGGGGTACCCACAGGACCTGCAGCTGCCCCCACAACCCTGGACTGCCCCCAACCTGAAAGATCTGCTATTTATTTTGGTTTCTGAATCATCCATACTGATTCATACAGGATTTAGGAAGTCTCACTCAAAGAATATTCAAAGTATGAATGTGTTAGTCATGTCCAACTCTTTTCGGCCCCATGGACTGCAGCCCATCAGGCTCCTGTGTCCACAGGGATTCTCCAGGCAAGAATACTGGAGTGGGTTGCCATGCCCTCCTTTAGGGGATCTTCCCAACCCAGGGATCAAACCCAGGTCTCCTGCACTGCAGGCAGATTCTTTACCATCTGAGCCACTAGGGAAGCCCCAAAGAATGTTCAAACTACTGTACAATTGTGCTCATTTCACATGCTAGCAAAGTAATGCTCAAAATCCTTCAAGCTAGGCTTCAGCAATATGTGAATCAAGAACTTCCAGATGTACAAGCTGGATTTAGAAAAGGCAGGGGAACCAGAGATGAAATTGCCGACATCTGTTGGATCATAGAAAAAGCAAGGGAATTTCAGGAAAAAAAATCTACTTCTGCTTCATTGACTACACTAATGCCTTTGACCATGCAGATCACAACAAACTATGGAAAATTCTTAAAGAGATGGGAATACCAGACCACCTTCCCTGTCTCCTGAGAAACCTGTATGTGGGTAAAGAAGCGATAGTTAGAACTGGACATAGAACAATGGACTGGTTCAAAATTGAGTAAGGAATACATCAAGACTATATATTGTTACTCTGCTTATTTAACTTATATGCAGAGTACCTCATGCAAAATGCCAGGCTGGATGACTCACAAGCTGGAATCAAGATTGCCGGGAGAAATACCAACAACCTCAGATATGCAGATGATACCACTCTAATGGCAGAAAGTGAAGAGGAACTAAAGAGCCTCTTGAGAGTAAAAGAGGAGAGTGAAAAAGCTGGCTTAAAACTCAACATCCTTCAATTAAAAATAAATTTAGTTTAAAGTGAAAAAAAACCCTCAGCTTTCAAAAAACTAAGATCATGACATCCAGACTCATCATTGCATGGCAAATAGATGGGGAAAAAGTAGAAACAATGACAGAGTTTATTTTCTTGGGCTCCAAAATCACTGTGGACAGTGACTGCGTTCGTGAAATTAAAAGACACTTGCTCCTTGAAGAAAAGCTATTACAAACCTAAACATCATATGAAAAAGCAGAGACGTCACTTTGCTGACAAAGGTTCATATAGTCAAAGCTATGGTTTTTCCAGCAGGCACGTAAGAATGTGAAAGTCAAATAATAAAGAAGGCTGAGAAGGTCCATCTAGTCAAGGCTATGGTTTTTCCCGTGGTCATGTATGGATGTGAGAGTTGGACTGTGAAGAAGGCTGAGCACCGAAGAATTGATGCTTTTGAACTGTGGTGTTGGAAAAGACTCTTGAGAGTCCCTTGGACTGCAAGGAGATCCAACCAGTCCATTCTGAAGGAGATCAGCCCTGGGATTTCTTTGGAAGGAATGATGCTAAAACTGAAACTCCAGTACTTTGGCCACCTCATGCGAAGAGTTGACTCATTGGAAAAGAGTCTGATGCTGGGAGGGATTGGGGGCAGGAGGAGAAGGGGACGACAGAGGATGAGATGGCTGGATGGCATCACTGACTCGATGGACGTGAATCTGAGTGAACTCTGGGAGTTGGTGATGGACAGGGAGGCCTGGCGTGCTGCGATTCATGGGGTCACAAAGAGTCAGACACGACTGAGCGACTGAATTGAACCAAACTGAGCACTGAAGAATCGATGCTTTCAAACTGTGGTGCTGGAGAAGACTTGAGAATCCCTTGGACGGCTCAGAGTTCAAACCAGTCCATCCTAAAGGAAATCAACCCTAAATATTCATTGGAAAGACTGAAGCTGAAGCTGATGCTCCAATAATATGGACACCTGAAGCAAGGAGCCAACTCATTGGAAAAGACCCTAACGCTGGAAAAGATTGAGGGCAGGAGGAGAAGAGAGTAATGGAGGGTGAGATGGTTGGATGGCATCACTGACTCAATGGACGAGTTTCAGCAAACTCTGGGAAATAGTGAAGGACAGGAAAGCCTGGCATGCTGCAGTCCATGGGATGGCAGAGTTGGACATGACTTAGTGGCTGAACAACAACAGCAACCCCTTCCCCCCAGGTACCCAGGAGGCACAGGAGGTGGGGGGCAGCTATCCTTACGAGTTCATTCCACTGCTGTGTGGGCTAGATGCAAGGAGCCAACAAGGTCAAGGCACCATGCCCTTGAGACATGGGTCCCGAGGGGCGGGAGGTGCAGCGGTGCTGGTCCATGGATGCTGTGAACTAAAAGCATGGCCTGTAGCTGCTGGGGAAGTCAAACGAGGGCCCATTCCTCTCCTCCACCCCCACTGCCCCAGTAGGGACTTGAACCTGATGTGCAGTCTGGGTGGTTCCCCAAGCTCTCCCCTGCCCTGACTGGTGGGGTCCTTACCTCTGTATCTCCCCCTCTCCCCAGCTCCAGCTGTGTACAGGGCAGGTGCTCAGCAGAGGGGAGACTGCTGAACCTGCCCAGCCCCTCCCTGGCCCTGGGCAGGGTCACCTCCTTCTCAGTCTGCGTTGCCATTGCTTGGGGACAGGGGACAGGGCACAGGGAGGGCCAGCCCCCTGCCTGCTCTGCTGCTCTCCAGGAGACCCTGGAGGTGATGCCTATGCAGTAGTCACAAGGCATTCTGTGGCCCCCTTCCTGCCAGCCTTGGCTGGGCCCTGGGGCTCCGACTCTAGGGAGGCCCAGCCCCAACACTGAGGCTGGCACGGTCCAGCTGTGAGCAGATTCAGGGGCTGATCAGCCTTCCCAGTGCAGAGACACAAGGGGCTCAGCTCGGTGAGGTGGTGAGGTGCTTGGCAGGGAGGTGCCGGGGACAAGGGGCAGTAAGGGCCAGGCAGACATGGTTGGGCACCTGTAGGATGGCATCCAGATGCGGCTGGAGGGGCGCAGCAGGTGCCATTGGGAGTTCCAGACCCTGAGTGTCAGCACGCAGGCCCTTTCTATGGGTATGGGAGTCCTGGAGGCTCCAGGTCACGTTGGCCCCGTCACCAGCATCCACAGAGTCGGGGCAGGGCGCTGGAAGGCAGCTATAAGGCTGACCCCACCCTGGAGGTGGTGCCCAGGCCCTGGGGACCCTGCCATGTCAGCAGCTTCCCGAGGGTGTCTACCTTCCATCTGCAGCCCTGCCTGGCTGGCCTCCTGCCCTACTAGCTGCCCAGCCACACAGCCCAAGTATCAGGGTAGGCCCTGAAGGTGGGGGGGCTTGCACCTGGCTGCTGCCCGCTGGAGGGCCTGGCGCCTGTGCCATCTCCCCAGGCTAGCCTGGTGGGGAGACCCTGGGCACCCAAGCTCTGACCCCCAGGCTGGGCTGAGCGTGGACTGGCCCTGCGGAACTCTCTAGGAATTCCCAGAAAATTCCCAGTGTTAACCCCACAGGCTGGGGCTCAGGGTGACATTCCAGTGCTGCCTTTCCCATGGGACCTTGCCCGCCCCTGCAGCCTGAACCCGGCTCGGGGTCTCCCAGGGACCCTCCCAAGGACATGCTAGTGGAGAGGGGAGCTGAAGACGTCGGTGGCTTGGGCTTGGGGACTGCAGCCCAGGCTGGTCTGGGCCTTGAGCCTCCAGGAGGGGGGTGGCATTTCCAGCAACTGCGCCTGGTGGGCTGTCCTGGCACCTGGCCATCTGTGGCCTGTGGCTCCTGGGGGTCTCTGCTTCCCTCTGGGTCACATTCCCCATGAGATTGGGGGACCCCCCCCACCTTTGATGTTGAGGTGCTGGGAGGACAGAGCTGGGCCCCCTCAGACCTTGGGCTTGCCACACAGCAGGGGGCTGGGGGCGGGCAGAAGGGCCTGGGCCCCTTGTCACCCCATGCCCAAGAGGTGTTCTGGAAAACAAGGCACCGGAGTCCCCCGGGCCCTGGCTGGGTCTGTGGGGCCATGGTGCCACCAGCCCCTCATGGGTGTCCTGGGCACCCCCGGCCACATTCCCTGTGGCAGGGGACGTGCTACCGTCCTGCACCCACAAAGACCGAGCAGAGGACAGGGGAGCTGTGGGCAGTGTGGCCTCATGGGTGGAGTCTCCTGCCTGCTCTGCCCTCCACACCAGAGCCCAGTGGCGTCCCCCGACTCCCCAGGCCTGACTCACGTACCACAGGGTCCCAGCAGACCAGAGTGGGGGTGACCTGGGCCGGGTCGGGGGGTGCATGGAGCCCACTGCCAGGTCTCAAGCAGCTGTGGGATGACAATGGGGGCCTCTTCCTGGCCTCCATGCTGGGGGAGGCCTGGTTTCTCTGGCAAACCTACAGCTGGACAGAACACAGGGGCCATTCTTGGGGGTGTCACAGGCAAGTGAGGGTGGCTCCTTACGGAGCAGGGCCCACTCCTGTGCTGAGCTGTCCCCGAGGGACATTCCTGCCAGGTCACACCGGGACACCACAGGACCACGGGTGCTGGGCGCGGGGAGGGACCTGGTTGGCGGGGCAGCCCCCCAGCTGCTGGATTGACTTGGCGGGTCCCTCTCTCGTGAGGCCTGTCTGGAGGGGTAAGGTTTGCCCGTCTCTGCCGGGCCTCGTCCTGCTGTGTCATGGGGTCCTGAGCTTCTTCCTGTCCCTGTGCTGGGCTCACCCGCGTCTCCCCCTCACAGATGTGAACGAGTGTGCCACTGGCAACGCGGGCTGTGAGGGTGAATGTCGCAACACCGTGGGGGGCTTCTACTGCCGCTGCCCGCCCGGCCGCCAGCTGCAGGGAGATGGCAAGACCTGCCGAGGTAGGTCCCCGGCCCGGGCCCCTGCCCCCACCCAGCCGTGGCCTCAGCATCCCTGCGCTGGCTGCTCCCTGGGGCTGCCTCCTCCCCACCCCTGGGCTGCTCTGCTGAGGGTCCTGAAGTGGCACCCAGCTCCCGGGGTCCTCCCTGCCCGACTGCTCTCCGCATCTTTGGGGAATCCACGTTTCCCTCCAAACAAGCCTCGGTGGGTCAGAGAGCCTGATGTGGGTGGAGGGCACCCTGGGTGCCACGTTGGGGAGGGAGATTGCTCTGCTCGCAGGTGGGGAGAGGCAGGTGGTGGGTTGGAGATGCAGCTGGGGAGGGTGGGTGGGCGGCTGGCAGGCCCGTGTATAGCTGCATGGCCTCCGGGAGGGTCAGAGGGCAGGCTGTGTGCCTGGGTGGCATGGGGATGCTGGGGGGCACCCTACCCCTGCAAGGGCTTGCTGAGGCCAGTCTGGAAGGGGTCACCAGCTCTGGGCCTGGCACAGCTCTCTGCCATCGCTGGCAGGCTGTCAGCAAAACCAAGAACAGACAGAAAGAAATTTCCTGGATTTGGGGAGAGAGAGAGGAACAGATTAGCTTAGCATTGAGGCTGGGAGAAGGCAAGGGATGGGGTGGAAGACATGCCATCCCTCCTTGTCCCCCACACTCCCACACCTGTGCTCCCCCGCCAGGCCCCTGACCCCAGGACCCAGTTGGCAACTTGGCCCCTGAGTTCACACAGGGTGGGGACTTGTGGGCATCTGTGTTCTCTGCCCTGAATCATGTCAGACAGCCGCTGTCATCCCCCATCTCTCCGAACTTCCTGTCCCCACGAGGACACTGTCTTTGGTTCTGCCAGAGACCAGCTGTGAGCCATCCCTCAGGGTGGGGGTGGTGGCAGGCTCACAGCCCACTGGACTGGGGATCTGGGAGCCGGGGGGAGTCTGCCCTGGCCGGGGTGTTCTGCAAACCATTCTCGTTTCCAGCATGTCTTCACTGGAGGCGAGACTGGGGGTGGGGCAGCAGAGGTGGCTGACCTGTCACTCACAGCCCAGGACCCGGGGACCTTGTGCTTGTTGGGCAACAGGAGCACAGACCTGTCACAGACAGAACCAGAACCAGACAGAACCAGACCATGTCACCAACCTGCGTCCCGGTTTCCCCTTCTGTGAATGAAGCCCCGCTGGGCTGGCAGGACCCTCCGCGGCCTGCAGCCCCACCCCAGGGCACACTGAGTGCAGGTGGAGTTGGGGGTGGGAAGGAGTGCCCCTTCCTGGACCCATGTCCACTCTCCTGCCAGTGCCCCCTGAAGTGAGGGTGGCTGCCCTGATGTTGGGAAGGCATCAGGGGCCTAAAACCTGCCAGGCCCGGGGCAGTATCTCCAGGAGCCTCAGCCCCCTTCACCCACTCCCAGCCTCCTGGTCTCCATGAGCCCCAGGGATGCCTGCACACAAGACAGAGCATCCCCTCAACATATGCTCCCACACGGAGGTCTCCTGGATTTCCACCCACTGCAGGTGCCCCGGGGTGAGGGCCCTGCTCCTGCCCACCACTGCCGCTGGGGCACTGCCGACCTCGCAGCCTCTCTGAGCGTTTCCAGCTCTGTGGCCTACAGATAGGGCTGGACTGGCCCATGGGTTTCCCGTCCCTGACCCTTCTGGCCCTCAGTCCCCAGAGTCTGTGGGTGTGCAATCCAGCCCCTTGTCAGTGCCCAGGAAGCTCTGGGCCAGGGCCTGGTGGGCATGTTGGGGCTACCCCAGGGCTGGGCGTCTTCTGACCTGTGCTCCAGGCCGCTCAGTGCTGACCTCTGGCCTAGTGGCCAGAAGCGGTCCTGGAACACAAGTGCACAGCTTGGCCACTGGCTGGAGCCCAGCTCAGGGTCAGCAGGCCCGGCCATGATGCCTTCCTTGAAATTCCTTGATTTAGAAGGTCTCAAGGACAGGTGGGCGAGGTGGTCGCCACCTAGCAGTTGGCTGAAGGCGGGGAAACTGAGAGGACCAGGAGGGGGCCAGTCAGGGGGCTGCCCTCACCCTGGTGTGCCCACCCGTTCCTCCCTCACGGCCCCTCCACGGCCCCCCAGGAGCTCGCTGACTGGCTCCGCGTGTTTGGGATGGCTGAGGCTCCGAGTCACCGCGTGGCTGAGAGCGCTCTGCCGAGAGCCAAGCGCCTGCTGTTTTCTCTGTCCCTCAGCCAGCCCCCGCCACCCCTGAAATCTCAGCTCCGGCCAGTGAGCGGGGCTCTGGGGGGGGGCAGCCGGCTGGCTGAATGTGAGCAAAGTGGACAGGAAATCAAGATGTTACCGCGGAGGACAGGCCAGCCCTGGCCGCTCACACACAGGGCTGCGCGCCGAGTGGCTGGTGGGGTGAGTCCGGAAACTGCCCCAGTGACTGACCGACGCCGTGAAGCACGGAGCGCTGGCGCAGACCCCTGCCCAGGGAGCAGCGCCAGGCCAGTGTGTCGGTCGTGTTCTGGGCGGGGCATCAATGGCAGGAGCCCTGCTCCCTTCTCCTGGGGGCACAGGTGCGGGGGAAGGGCGCATTGCCAGGTGAGGCTGTAGCTCACTGCTGCTCCCGCAGCGTCCTCGTACGGTGCGGCCTCTGCCCTCCCCCCAGACCCACGGGCAGGTGTGCTCAAACCTGTGCTTTATGGAGGAGGTGGGTCCTGGGGAGAAACGTGGACCCCACTGTCCAGCTCCCATCCCAGCTGCCGGGGCCCTGAGCTCCTACCCAGCAGCGTCTGGCTTTCCATGTCGGCCCCTCTGGGGGGGCCCCCCCCAGGGCCAGACCCTGGTGTCAGCCTCAGCTCAGCGCCTTGGGGAGCTCTTAGCTTCAGCCTCTTCCTCTGGAAAGTGGTGCGAATGACACCCTTGGCTCTTAGGACCCCTGAGAGGACTCAGCTCCGGCAGCAGGCTCTCTACCCTTCAGGGACTGCTGGGGGGGCATGAGGGAGGGAGATAAGGGGGGCCGCAACCTGAGCCGAACCCCCTCGCCCTGGCCTGAGGCCATGAGCCCTTCACCCCAGCCTCACTGCCTCCTCTTGAGCAAGGTCTGCAGGGAGTAGCCTGAACCCACATCCAGGGCCACGATGGGGACCAGAACCCCCAAGGGACCCTGGCAGGTCCTTGCCCTCCCCAAGGCACGTTCCCCCTCCTCACTCCCTCCCACCGTGCTGGCTGGGTGGATGCTGAGTCCCTCAGTGAGGTGGGTCCTTCCATCAGGCTGGTGTGGCCTGAAGGTCTCAGGGACCTTGCTGTGGGGAGGGGTTTTCAGTCCCGTTGTGAGGGGGAATTAATCTTGTCGATTGGAGAAAATCAGGGTGTCTCCCTGGGATAGACTCCAGGGGTGGCGGGGGGGTGGCGCCTCCCAGGTCCAGGCCTGAGGGCCAGCCTTCCCTCAGTGCTGGGGGTGGAATTCTTCCTGAGCCAGCTCCATAGTCCCCAGCCCCCACTGCTCCCTCCCTCCAGGAGGTCAGGAAGGGCTGGGAAATGGGGCAGCAGGTGACTCTCCGGGTAGGGTGGGGGTTGGGTGGGGGGCTGAGCGGGAGTCCTCAGTCCAACATGAAAACAGCTGGCTCTGGCCTGGGTGCTCAGAATGTACCCAGTCCCCTCTACTCCTTGGCTATGGGGCTGTCCCGTGCAGAGCTAGGGTCTCTAACGCGGTGTCTGTGAGAAGCCCATGGAGGGGTCAAGGCTTTCAGAAAGTAGAGATGGCCTGTACTCCAGCCCCCCGGCCCAGGCTTTGGCGTCTGCATGGTCCCCACCATGGGACTGACCCTTCTCAAGAGGGAAAGGGCCTGCTCCAAGGCCTTGCACTCAGGACGGTGCGGGCTGTGCTCCTCACCCTGTCTGACTCGGCTGTTGCCACGGGCTCGTCCCGCCTGGGTCCGGGTGGGAACGCAGTTGAGCCTCGTCCGACCCGACGGGGATCCTCTCTCACACTCGCTCGGGCTGGCCGCTGCCGGGTCCCGTCTGTCCCCAGGGAGAGTCAGGAACGTGGGAAGTGACGTGTCCTGATTAGGAAGCCCCTGGGGCTCCCGCCTGGGCTGGGAGGGCCGTGGGCTGAGCCGAGCCAGCTGTACTGTCCTGTGGCCGTGCGGGTGGGGGCAAGGGGAGCCGCTATGGACTCTCATACTGGTGCCCTGGCCGGAGTCCACCTGCACTTCCCTTGGCTCTTCGTGGGGGCTTTCTCTGAGAGCCTTTAGTGGTAAGACTTTTCCCTTCCTGGGGACCCAGCTGCCTGAGTCAGGAGAGTGGGGAAGGCGGCAAGACTCTTGTGCAGCCGAGAAGAAGCGCCCGGCCTGCCCAGCCCGCACTCCACGCCAGGTTCTGGCTGTAGCCCCACACACCTGTCTGCTCAGCGCTCACATGGCCCTATGGGCCCCAGTCTGCCGCGCGC
This sequence comes from Oryx dammah, assembly GCF_014754425.2. Classification (NCBI taxonomy): domain Eukaryota; kingdom Metazoa; phylum Chordata; class Mammalia; order Artiodactyla; family Bovidae; genus Oryx; species Oryx dammah. The sequence goes on along the minus strand of NW_024070205.1, from coordinate 31,112,973 downwards.
TCACAGCACCCCGTGGTCCTGGGTCTGCTCAGCGCTCGCAGTGCCCAGTGGTGCCCATTTTATGCAGAGGAGCAAGAGGCCCAGAGGGGGCAAGAGTGCATTCAGGTGCGGTGGGTGCGGTGGATGGAGCCCAGAGTGACGTCATGGGCCCCCCTGGCCCCAGGTCCCACCGAAGCCAGTGCTCAGGCCCCGTCTAGGGGTGGCCTGCCAGCCTCTCAGGAGCTGGAGGAGCTGGAGCGGCTGCCTGCTCATGCCACACAGCCCGCTCTAGCAGTGTCCAGTGCAGAGTGGGCATCCGCAAATGCCTACTGAATGACCTGCCTCTTCCAGACGAGACCAAGGGGGACACCGGCCGGCGGGCTCATTGCACTCCTGTGGGCCGAGCAGCCCAGCATGAGTGAACTTGGGCCTTCAGTATGCAAAGCCCTGGCCTTATTCCTGCGAGGCCCGGGATCTGGGCCTTTCCAGGTCAGGCTCTCTGGCTGGCTGTGCTCTGGACACAAGTGAGGAGTCTGGCCCTGGCCGCGGTCCCTCCAGGCAGGATGGCAGTGTTTCCGAAGAGGCGGCTGTCCCAGGGCCTCTGCTGTCAGAGGTGCTGAGAGGTTGAGAGCTGTCTTTTCCCAACTCTGGCTCACTCATCCCTCTCATGAGCAGATTCTGGCAGGTATGTTTCTGGTTAAGGCCAAGGCAGGAGACAACAGCCCTCAACATCAGCCGTCAGAGCCAGCCAGTGACAGGAGAGAGGCCCACCCACTCGGGCCTGCCTGGATCCTGGAAGCCCAGGCGGAGGCCTCAGGATGGGCACTCTGCAGGCATCTTGTGTGGTCAACATCTGGGTGCCCATGGCCGCCTGCAGGACTGGACGTGGGAGCAGAAAGGCCGATTCTCTCCCTGAGCTGTGACCTAGAACAGGTGTGACCCTCAGAGGCCATAGCCCTCAGACTTGGGGCTCAGTGGGAGGAGGCAGACGCATCCTAACAGTGAACCCCAAAGTGCCCAGGACCCTGTGGCTGGGGTGGCTGCCATGAGGAGGACCAGCAGAGAAGATGGGCTGGAGGGGCCCCAGCAGAGGAGTTAGCTGGATCGGAGGGGCCCTGGGCTAGGGAAATGGAGGCTCCAGCAGCCCCTGTCTTCCTGTATCCCAGGGGTCCCAGCTCTGCTCCCAGTGGTCCGGGGGCTGCAGCTGAGAGATGGGGGCAATTCGGGGGACTCGGAGCTCACAGGGGCCTGCAGCCTCAGGAAGGCAGGTACTTCCCCATCTCTGTGACTCCTGAGAGTGGAAGCAGCCCCTCCTGGCTGGGCTGGAGGTGGGCAGGCAGGAAAAATGGGGAGGGGTGGTTCAGGCCCTTGTTGCCTGGCTCCAGGGAAGGCGGGCCCCTGCCCTGCCTCTGTCTGGTGGGTGGGAAAGTTCTTATCCATCACCAGTGGTCCCAACAAGCCCTCTTCCCTCAGCGTCTGGCCTCCTAATTGGATTCTCCTGCTGTCTGTGTCTCGTGGCTGCCTCTTGTTTCTGTCTCTCCCAGCGGTAATGAGGCTGGACCTTCCTGGCCACACCCTTTATCTTCTCCAGCTTCCCCACCCCCATCCTGCGAGGTTGTTGACCTGGGCTGGGCCTCCACCCCCATCTTCTCATCTCCTCTCTGCTCCACACCCCGCTGGGTAGCTGGACTCCTGACCCCACAGAACCCTCAGCCAACCCCCCAAATCCCATGGTCAAATCCCATCGCTCCCCGGGGTCTGGCCAGAGCAGCTCTGGGTGGGGCCAGGCGGGGAACCTGCCCCAGAATGCAGAGGGGAGGGTGTTCCTTCTGTCTGGTGAGGAAACAGTGAAAAAAGATCCTGCGAGATGCTTGTAATGAGACATAAGGGACTGGCGCAGCCCTGGTGTAAAGGTTTTCTGTGGGGCATGGGTGTGGGTGCTCAGAGTGGGGATGGGAGTTCCGGTCCTGTGGGTTAGAAAGTGCACTCTGCACTTGATGTGGACGGTGGCCAGCTTGGACCTGTGTCTGTGCAGCGGTGGTCCCGAGGACTCAGGGGGTGCCGTCGGGGCCTCAGAGGCAGGAGCAGCCGTGGTGGCCGTGGCGGCTGCAGCCTGGGCACCTTGGGAGGTGGCGAGTGCTGGTTGACCTGGGTACTTGGCTGGACCTGGCTGCTGCCTCCACAACCCTGGTGTTCTGTGAACACGTTTGGCCTTTGGATGGGACAGGGGCAGCAGAGAAGTAACCGTGGGGGCCGGAAGTGGGCCTTCCGTTTGCTGGTGTTTTCAGACCTGGGTGCTCGCTGTAGGCCAGGTCCAGGCCCACAGCTTTGGCCAGACCCCTTGTCTGGCACTCACCCTCTTAAGCCTTTCCTGCCTCTGAACCAGCAACCCTGCATCTGCCCCCAAAGCCCTCCAACAAACCATCTTTACGTCCCGCCCTGCACATGTCCGAAGGCCACCTCCTCCAGGAAGTCTGCTTTCGCAGACTCTCTTGCGCCGAGTACAGTTTGAGCCCCGGGGCTGTCCCCTTCTGTAGTCATTGCTCCCAGGCAGCTCAATGTCCCCCATGAGAGTCAGGCCTCAGGGGCTGTGCCATGGTGGGGCTGTCAGTGTTGCAGGGCTCAGGTGCCCCCAGGGTCAGACCTGGCCTTACCCTGACCTTCACATGGCTCAGGCCACTGCTTAGAGGCAGCAGAGAGCCACAGAGAGGGCCTCGTCACATGTGCACACACGTGTACACGTATGCGGGGGCCTCCAGCGAGGCTCGTGTCTGGCCCGCTGTGGGTGCCTCGATGGGGTAGCCAGGCCTTGGTTCCCTGGCACAGGGCAGGGCCTGCCCTCCCCCTTAGCCGGCTTGTCTCTGGAGGATGATGTGTGTGGCAGTGACTGCTTTGTCCTGGGCTCTCCCGGGGCGTGCGTGTGTGCGTGCGTGTGTGTGGAGGGGGCCTGGCCCCAGCCCAGGGCAGATGCAGCCAGGAGCGGCAGCTGGGCTCTCGGAAACAACCATGGTTTCCATTTTCCTTCCTTTGGCTCAGTGAGGGCCCAGGGTGGGTAATGAGTTTACCATGAGGCTGACGCCCGAACGACTCTTGGAGGCCAGGCGCGGCCTCCGCTTCCAAAATAACACTGCAGTGGTGGCCCTGGGACAGGGGGTGGGAGGGACATTCTGGGGGTGGTTCTCCTGGGCCTGTGTGGGGCCACAATGGACCCCAGCTAAAAACTGACTTCCTGGGCTGCGCTGGGCTCTGGCCATCTAGGTTGGAAGCAACCAGGCAGGACATTTGTCCCCTTGGGGGACTGGGAGGTGGGGAGGGGAACTTTTGGGCTGAGAGGCCTTGAGTCCCCAAAGGCAGATTGAAGAGAAACCTGAAAGGGAGGCCTCCTTCCAGCACCTTCCTGGCCCTCTACCCTGCAGCTGGGGGCCTGTTGGGGGGCCATCTGATCGCCGACCAGTCCCTCTCATGGCCCTAGTGCCCCTTACAGCCCCCTGATGGCTCCCACACTGCTTGGCCATCAGGGTCCTCCAAGCCAGCCTCTGCCCAGCGCCCCCAGCCTTGCAGCCTGTCACGTGAGACTTGACTTCAGCAGGAGGCACTGGTAGAGGCAGGGCCCCAGCCTGCAGTTCCCCTACACCCCACCAGCTCGTGTGGCTTCATTCTGAGTCTGCCTGTCCACTTGTGAGAGGGCACGGTCTGGTGCCAAGCCCGTGAAGTGCCCGGCACAGAGGGCAATGTAGGTGGTCAGTGGGTGGTCAGTGACAACTACCCCATCCAGCATCCACTGTGCCCGTGGACTGTCACCCTCGAAAGAAGGGCACCTTGGCGTCAGGGCGGTGACCTCTGGGGCCTCTCTGAGAGTCTCTCCTCTCTGTCACACACACAACCCCACCTGCCTCCAGAGGATTTAGTTCCTCCTGAGAAGTTTAGTTTTTCCCCATCTCCCAGCCAGACAGGAAGGGTCAGGGATTCCCCCCTGGCCTGGGTGGGTCTTGGTCTCTTCGTGTCCCACTGGAGGGCCTTCTTGTCCCGTGTCTTGGGGCCTCCTTGTCCCGTGTCCCTAGGAACTTGGGTGGGAGATGCAAGGCCACCCCTGAAACCTCTGCAGGCATCGAGTGCTCCGAGGCCCAGCCAGGCTCCCCCAGCACCTGCTCTACAGCCAGAGGCCAAGGTGACCTCCTTTTCAACATGTTGGCAGAATGCCACAGCGTGACCTGGGACCTCGAGAGGCCCCCTGGAGGGCTTCCTGGAGGAAGTGTCCATAGCACCAAGGGACAGATAGCACAAGTGTGGGGAGGAAATGCTCCTTGTTCTGCTTCCTGCTGACCCCAGGGACATGGCAGTCCTGGCCCTGAAGCCCCAGTTCAGGGGGCTAGGGTGGGACGGGCCCAGCACTAAGGGGGAGCTGTAGCTTTGCAGGGGCAGCATGGGGCCCTCTTACCAGCCTGGGTCCTGGCAGAGGACCTTGGTGGCTGCCTAGCTTGGAGAAGAAAGCTGGAGCCAGCCTGGCGGGTTGGCGGGGGGTGGTCTGCTCCTTCTGCTGACACACAGACATTCCACCAGGCAGAGACACCAGCCCAGTCTCCGCATCGGGAAAGCATTTCCCAAACAGCTTCCAGACCACAGCCGCGCGCCTGGGTGTGCTTGGTGGCACCGGGGAGGCCAGTGGGCCGTGCCTGGGCTGCGGTGGCTGGCCACCATCACGCTGTGCCCAGCCTAGTGGGGATGGAGGCCCAGAGCCATCGAACCCCCACCCCGGGTCCTTTAGGGAGGTGCCGCCTGAGCTCATCACATCACAAGTTGTCTCGGGCTCAGCTGGGCTGCGGGGGAGACAGCTCTGCCTCCTAGAACCGGGTTCTGCTTAGAGTGGGCACTCAGGTCCTCACTGAGGGAAAGGAGCGAGGGAGTGAGGGCTGAAGGGAAGGAGGGACAGGCCAGCTTTAGGGGAAGCAGAGTTGGCAGTGGTGGCTCTGGGGGGAGCGGGCTGGGGAACTTTGCAGAGAAGGCCCCTTGGGATTGGCACTCAACAGACATAGGAGCTCACTGTTTGCGGGTCAGAGGAAGAGTGGGCATCTTGGCTGCTGTGGAAGCTGGGGTGCTGGGAGGGCCAGGCCACCCACGAGGGATGGAAGAGGCAAGGTCTGGAGCCAGCGCCTCCTGGAAGTGCTGTGCCCAGGGCCCATGTGGAGAGCCCTTTGGTGGCCTGGGCTGAGGGAGCCCAGCACTGAGTTCTGGCCGACAGTCCGGGGCCCTGTGGTGGGGGGGCAGTGAGAGAGCAGGAGAAGCACCACAGGTTCACTGCCTCCTGCTGGGCCTTTGCCCCCCCACCCCAACCACTCAGAACCCACTGGGCAACCCCGGAGGAGCCACTGGGTGCCTGCAGAGGCCATGTCTCCAGGAGCCTGGAGGAGGGTGCCCAATGAAGGCAGGGTTTAGGTCAGACCTGATCCCTGTCAGTGGTCCCCTTTGTTCTGTGTGACCCTGGGCAGGTCATTTATCCCCTGGATAAAGACTGTACGAGAATGTCCGGGACCCTGTGTGCAAAGGGCAGGGCCTAGGTGGGCACCTGGCTGGAGGATTCCCTTCTGGGCAGAATGAGGGTTTAATTATAGGTGTGTCTGGGAGGCACAGACCTGCTTCAAAAGGGGACCATGAGACAGTGAGGACAGAGCTCCACTGGAAGTCACCAGAGTCGGTGGCATGCTGTGGAGCAACTAAGCCTGAGTGCCACAGCCACTGAAGCCCGCGTGCCTAGAGCATGTGCTCTGCAACAAAAGACCCTGCAGGAAGAAGCCCTCGCTCTGCAAGGAAGATCCAGCCCAACCACAAATGTTTTATAATTAAAAACGGAGTTCGGTTACCAGGTCTGCATGCCAGACCCCCTGCCAGGCTGAGCAGCACGATGCTTGGCAGGGTCTGGAGCAGAGTGTCTGAGGCCCCCGCACCTGTGTCCAGCACCCCCTGCTCCCTGCAGCCTGACTGGTGGCTGCACAGGGACCCTCAGGTTTTTGTTAGTGTTGTTGGGAGCGAATGAGATGCATGTTGCAGTGATAAACAGAGCTGGCGCCTTGTGGGAGGCACTGTTCAAATGGCCACGGGGCAGTGTGTCCACCTGGGAGATGTGTGCTCCCTACCTTGACCGGCTGGAATCCACAGGCTGCAGTGCTGCCCTGGGGGTGGTGGGGAGAAGCTTACCCCCAAGGCTGGGGCAGACAGGCAGGCAGGCAGGCCTGTTTCTGCACTGCCTGGCACCTGGCGGGCAGGTGGTGGGGGGAGACAGTGGGATGAGTTGGCTTCTGGGCTGCAGACAGGACCAGACAAGGCGAGACAGTGCCTTTCTCCGCAAGCTTGAGGTTGCCCCTTTGAACCCTGCCCACAGGTGGGCTGTGAAGAATGACAGCCAGCGGTTTCTGGATAGGGCTGGGGTCAGGCAGGGTGCCATAGGTGAGCCATTAAGATCAGCAAAGCCTACACGAGATGGGGGGCTGGGGGCCCAGCCTTCGTCAGGCCTGAATGCACAGGTCTCTCGAGTGCACAGCCAGTGTGACCCCACCACCCCTGAGCAGGGCTGCCTGACATATCGGGACCACAGGCTGTGCCCAGCAGTCTGGGGTTGGAGGAGTATCCATGATTCGGCAGCCTCACCCCTGGGGCTCACTGTCCCTGCAGGCTCGGACCCTCCCCCATCTGCTATAGGGGTGCAGTGGTGCCTTACCAGGCTCCCGCAGGTACTCGCCCTGGACCAGTGGAGAGAGGAGCGACACCGGGCTGGGGGCCTGGGGGAGTCTTCACCCCCAAGACATCCACTACCATGGTGTGGCCTCGAAGTGCTCCGGTTCCGCACTCTCCGCAACCTCCATCGAGCTGCCTCTGCGGAGCCCCGGGGCCTTGCCAGGGTGGCCTCCATCCACCTCTGTATTGCGTGTTTTCTTTAACTTGTTGGCTCAGGGATCCCGCCAGTGCGAGCGCCCGTGTGTATCGATGTGCCCATGCAGGTCGGTGCAGGACTCTGGGTGTCTTGTGTACGTCTTGCACACGTGGGTCTGCTTGTGCACGTGTCTGCGTGGAGGTGCTTGCTCTTGTGGATGGGTCTGGGTGTGTGCCGGTTGAGTGAGCGCGCGCGTAGGAATGTGCGGAGCGGGTGGGCGGGCGGCGTGGAGGGGGGCCCGCGCTCTTTCTGAGAGTCGGGGGCGGGGCGGGGCGGGGCCTGGCTGCGGCGAGGATTTGGCCCTTACCTGCGGGGGGCGGAGGGAAAGCGGAGAACAGAAAGGCGAGGGGCGGGGCGCGCCCGACCAGAGCCGCTCCAGCGGCGCCGAGCGGAGCGGAGCGGGGAGACCCGAGTGCGCGCTGCCCGGAGCCGGGAGGGAGCGGATAGGCCATGGAGGCGCCGTGGAGGCGCGGCGGGCTGGCGGCTCTCTGGTACCTCGGGCTGCTGGCGAGCCTGGCGCGCGTCGCGGGCACGCACTACCGCTACCTGTGGAGGGGCTGCTACCCGTGCCATCTGGGCCAGGCTGGCTACCCCGTGAGCGCCGGCGACCCGAGGCCAGGTGGGAGCGGCGGACTCTGCGCGGGGCGGGCTGGATGCGCTCTGTCCCGCGTGAGCTGCCTTTGTTTCCTCCTTCACAGTTTGCACCCCGAGAGGCTGATGCCGTGGTTGGAGGGAGCCGGGTTGGGGCAGACGAGGAGGCAGCCGCTGCCTCTGGGACGGGCCCCGTGTGCCCTGAGTCGTCGGACATTCCCGACGCGTCTCTGGCCTGGCTGCGTGGGCTGCTGACAGCATTTCAGCCTCTCGACCAGAGGGAGGAGAAACGTACAGCAACTGTGTTTGCCGGTGGGCACCAGGGCCCTACTTGCCCTGCAGCACCAGCAGCTCTGGGGGTTAAGCAGCAGGCGTAGGGCAGGCCCAAGAGAGAGGCCTTGGGGTCTTGGAGTAGAGTTTCCCTTTCCAGGTCCCCAGAGCCTTGGCCCCTTGGGGACTGTGTGTGGATGTGGCAGGTGCTGTCCTGTCACCCCCTCACCCCCACCCCCCAAGGCTGGGGAGTGTGGTCAGCCCAGTGAGCGGCAGGGTCAGCTGGGAGGACCCCAGCAGCCCTTGGGAAGCAGCTGCACCCCTGTCCCGGGTCCGTCCTGCCTCTCCCATGCTGATACCCATGCTAGGCCAACCTCCTGCAGGAAGCTCCTGAGCGTCCATGGGTTCCATGGAGTTTGGAGTCTGGCAACCTCAGGAATGTGACGAGGGGTGTGGTGTGCCGTGAGTCATCGCCTGCGATGCTTGGACACCCGGCGTGGGGCAAGGCAGTGTCTCCTCGCACCAAGAACCCTGAAGCCCTTGGTGCAATTGCTGCCTGCGGTACTGCCTTGGGCTGCAGCCGTCTGTGTGGCAGGCAGGTCCAGAGCGGGGCTATTAAAGCAGGGCCAGGATTGGGCCTCCCTTCCACGGCCTCCCAGGCCCCTGAGTGTGGCTCTGTGCAGGGCATCTGATCTCTGTGGAGACACGTATCCTGCTCAGTTGTCCTCTGGGCCAGTCCGTGTTGCTTTCCACCAGAGGACACACAGGTCTCTGAGCAGCAGGGCTGATCTGTGACAAAGTCCGCTGTCTCCCCTGGCTTTGTCACTCGCCCTCTGGGGCAAGACCCCATCCCCACAGGGTAGGCAGCCCTCTCCCCAGGTGACTCAGTCCAGGCTGGCACTGTCACCCCACCACTGGTGGCACTAAATGGTGAGGGCCTGTAGCATCCAGGGCCTGGGGCTAAGCAGGGGCGGGCAGGGCCGGGCTCAGGGAGTCAGGTGTCCTGGCTCTGCTCTGAGAACTGATGGACATGTAAAGGGGCCAAGAGAGGGCCTGTGGGTGATGGGGTGGGCTGTCCGGGCCGAGGACCCTGCGTCATGTTTGGGGGAAGCAGGACAACAAAGTTGGTACGTGCTAAGCGGACCTTTCTGGCGGGATCGCAGGGGCTCAGCTTTTCCTGTAATTGTGGCTGAGGTTTCAGAATGGGCTCATCTGGGGCGGTTTCTGCAGGGGCTGTGTGCTCCTGGGTTCCCATCAGTGTGGCGATGGACCCTCAGAGGCACCATCGCCCAGCAAGTCCCATAGGCTCCCAGGGGAATGGCCCTGTGTCTGTACAGGGAAGTGTCCCTGAGTGCCAGTGTGTGACCCATCCCCAGGCTGCCGCTTCCCTACTCACATGTCTCAGCTGAGGGGAGCAGTGAGACCCCAGAGACTGTCCTGCTGAACCCCAACCTGCCTGCTCCCAGCGACCAGATGGTGCAGCCTGGGGCTGTCCTGAGGCTTTGGTGCCCTTGGAGCGTCTCTGCCTGCTTGTCTGGAAGGAGCAGGTTTCATCCCCTGATGCTCCGAGGGGAGGATGGCAGAGGAGGAAGCCTACAGGCTCCCTTTCAGCTGGGGGAGCTACACTGCCGTGGGGACCGGGCCCCCTCCATGCTGTCTGGATGGGCTTTCCGTGTGCCCTCTGGCGTGGAGAGCAGCACAGACTGGCCCAGAGGACGACTGAGCAAGGCCCATGTCTCTTAGGGGAACAGATGACTTGTGGTAGTTTCAGGGTCCAGGGGGCCAGTGCTCAGCTGGGGTCGCCGGGTGGAGGCAGTGTGTGGCATGGAGGTGAGGGCAGACTGCAGCATGGGACCCAGGGGAGTTCCCCCAGCCCCCTTCCCTCCCCTACCCCCGCCGAGACCACAGCGGCCCTCTCCTCTGGTGTCAGGATGCCGGGCTGGCCAGAGTGGTCTTTTGGGAACCTGGATTTCCAGGTTGGGTTGTCTGAGCCTCTGTGACACTGGAGAGGCTGCTAGATGGTTATTCCCTCTGTGTTCAGTTATTGTGGCTTCTGGGACATGGTATCCCAAGCTGATGGCTGAAAACCACCCAGGTCTCTGGTACCTTACAGTTCTGAGGTTGGAAGTCTGAGAAGAGCTAACATGAAGGTACTGGCAGGGCTGGTCCCTCCTGGAGGCTCTGAGGAAGCATTTGCTTTCCCACATGTCCAGGTTCTAAAGGCACCCGGACTCCTTGGCTGTGGCCCCTCCTCCACCTTCAAAGCCAGCAGCGCAGCATCTTTTTTTGTTGTTGTTTTAGATATTAATTTTTTATGGAAGTATAGTTGATTTACAATGTTCAGGTGTACAGCAAAGTAATGTGTGTGCTCAGTCGTGTCTGACTCTTTGTGACCCCCTGGCTCTTCTGCCCTGGGATTTCGCAGGCTAGAATGCTGGAGTGGATTGCCATTCCTTTCACCAGGGGTTCAGTTACACAGACACACACACACACGTGGCTTCCCGGGTAGCTCAGTGGTAAAGAATCTGCCTGCTAATGCAGTAGACACAGGAGATGTGGCTTCATTCCCTGGGTGGAGAAGATCCTCTGGAGTAGGACATGGCACCTCACTCCAGTATTCTTTGCCTGAAAAATCCCATGGACAGAGGAGCCTGACGGGCTGCAGTCCATGAGGTCACAAAGAGTTGGCCACATTTAACTACTGAACACATATACACCTATATACTATTTTTAAGATTCTTTTCTACCTTAGTTTGTTACAAGATATTGAGTATAGTTCCCCATGCTATGCAGTGGGTCCTTGTGATCTGTGTTCTATGCGGGAGTGTGTATGTTAATTCCAAACTCCTAATTTATCTCTCCCACCCTTTCCCATTTGGTCACCATGAGTTTATTTTTGCCTCCGTGAGTCTGTTTCTGTTTTGTAAATAAGCTCAGATGTATTGTTTTTCAGATTCCATGTATAAGTGATATCAGATGGTATTTGTCTTTCTCTATCTGACTTACTTCACTTAGTATGACCATTTCTAGGTCCATCCACGCTGTTGCGAATGGCATTGTTTCCTTTTATTTTATTTTTCTTATAGCTGAGTAGGATTCCATTCTAAGGGTTCCTGCCCGCAGTAGTAGATATAATGGTCATCTGAGTTAAATTCACCCATTCCAGTCCATTTTAGTTCCCTGGTTCCTAGAATGTCGACTTTAACTCTTGCCATCTCCTGTTTGACCACTTCCAATTTACCTTGATTCATGGACCTGACATTCCAGGTTCCTATGCAATATTGCTCTTTACAGCATCGGACCTTGCTTCTATCACCAGTCACATCCACCACTGGGTATTGTTTTTGCTTTGGCTCCATCCCTTCATTCTTTCTGGAGTTATTTCTCCACTGATCTCCACTGATCTCCAGTAGCATATTGGGCACCTACTGACCTGGGGAGTTCCTCTTTCAGTATCCTATCATTTTGCCTTTTCATACTGTTCATGGGGTTCTCAAAGCAAGAATATTGAAGTGGTTTGCCATTCCCTTCTCCAGTGGATCACATTGTGTCAGACCTCTCCACCATGCCTAGCCGTCTTGGGTGGCCCCACAGGGCATGGCTTAGTTTCATTGAGTTAGACAAGGCTATGGTCCTAGTGTGATTAGATTGACTAGTTTTCTGTGATTATGGTTTCAGTGTGTCTGCCCACTGATGCCCTCTTGCAACACCTACCATCTTACTTGGGTTTCTCTTACCTTGGACGTAGGATATCTCTTCACGGCTGCTCCAGCAAAGCACAGCCATTGCTCCTTACCTTAGACGAGGGGTATCTCCTCACCACTGGCCCTCCTGACCTTGAACGTGGAATAGCTCCTCTAGGCCCTCCAGCGCCCTCACAGCCACCACTCCTTGGACGTGGGGTCGCTTCTCCCGGCCACTGTCCCTGGCCTCTGGCGGGGGTAGCTCCTCTCGGCTGTGGAAAACTCTGAAAGAGAACGGAATACCAGACCACCTGACCTGCCTCTTGAGAAACCTATATGCAGGTCAGGAAACAATAGTTAGAACTGGACATGGAACAACAGACTGGTTCCAAATAGGAAAAGGAGTACATCAAGGCTGGATATTGTCACCCTGCTTCTTTAACTTCTCTGCAGAGTACATCATGAGAAATGCTGGGCTGGAAGAAGCACAAGCTGGAATCAAGATTGCCAGGAGAAATATCAATAACCTCAGATATGCAGATGACACCACCCTAATGGCAGAAAGTGAAGAGGAACTAAAAAGCCTCTAGATGAAAGTGAAAGAGGAGAGTGAAAAAGTTGGCTTAAAGCTCAACCATTCAGAAAATGAAGATCATGGCATCTGGTCCCATCACTTCATGGGAAATAGATGGGGAAACAGTAGAAACAGTGTCAGACTTTATCTTTTGGGGCTCCAAAATCACTGCAGATGGTGACTGCAGCCGTGAAATTAAAAGACGCTTACTCCTTGGAAGAAAAGTTATGACCAACCTAGATAGCATATTCAAAAGCAGAGACATTACTTTGCCAACAAAGGTCCGTCTATTCAAGGCCATGGTTTTTCCAGTGGTCATGTATGGATGTGAGAGTTGGACTGTGAGGAAAGCTGAGCACTGAAGAATTGATGCTTTTGAACTGTGGTGTTGGAGAAAACTCTTGAGAGTCCCTTGGACTGCAAGGAGATCCAACCAGTCCATTCTGAAGATCAGCCCTGGGATTTCTTTGGAGGGAATGATGCTGAAGCTGAAACTCCAGTACTTTGGCCACCTTATGCGAAGAGTTGACTCATTGGAAAAGACTCTGATGCTGGGAAGGATTGGGGGCAGGAGGAGAAGGGGACGACAGAGGATGAGATGGCTGGATGGCATCACTGACTCGATGGACGTGAGTCTGAGTGGACTCCGGGAGTTGGTGATGGACAAGGAGGCCTGGCGTGCTGCGATTCATGGGGTCACAAAGAGTTGGACACGACTGAGCTACTGAACTGAACTGAACTGAGGATTCCATTGTATGGAGCCCTCCTCCCTCACTTACTTGTGTGATGACCTTGGACTCACTTGAAAGCTCCAGGATAATCTCTCATCTCACCTGCAAAGTCCCTTTAGTTGTGTAAGGCTCCAGGATTACTATGATCTCGTCCTCTTTTCGGGGTTGGGGGGCCCGTTATTCAGCTGACCACGCCCTCCTTAAGAACTTAGCCTGGGCTCCTCCGGTCACAGAATGACTGCAGTCGCGATCACAAGGTCGTCACTGGGTCTGGGCTCCAGGTCATGGGCGGTGGCTCAGAGCAGCTCTGACCTCCTACCACGTGGCCCCCTGGGAGTGGGGCCAGCTAGGTTTCGGTCACTCGGTCCTGCCTTGCTTTCTGAGTAAGCTGTTTCAGTAGAGGGGCCTCGATCTCAGAGCTGGAGGGACCCCAGCAGGAGGTCATCTGCCTGCCTACCCGTGAGCCGGGAGGTGGAGGGGGAGGCCTTGAGCTGTGCCGCTGGGTCCAGGTAATCTGGACAGGCTGACAGCAAACCATGGGCACTGGGAAGCCTGGCTGGGCCTCATGGCCCCCTGCCTGTGCTGCTGATCACGGTCACTGTAGCGGGCAGGGCAGCTTTGGAGGCGGGAAGGGCTCCCAGGTGCCAAGGGGCTGGTCTGGCAGGATTTAGGCAGGAGCCTGGGGACACCTCTCGGGTCTAAACTTCCCGTCCTTGCCACAGGAGGGCGCTGAGAGTGTGGTCACATGGGTCGGGGTGGAGGGGGGCCAGCCGTCAGCGCTGGCCCTGAAGGAGCCCTGCTGATGACGGGCTTACCTGCCCCACCTCCCTGAACTGCTGTCCCAGACTGCCCGTCAGTTTGGTGTCTCTGTGGCCCCCGGGCTGCTGGCTCCCTGCACATCCCCTCAAGGACGGGGCCCTTTGTATGGACTCTCCCCCCCAGGTGCCTGAGGGCTCGAGAGTGCAGTGCCGCTGTGGTTCAGCCACTCCCCAAGGCCAGCGTCTGAGGTGACCAGCTGAGAGGTGGTTTGGGAAGCCAGTGTCCCCGTTGGTTCGTCTGCTGAGCACCTGCCGCTGGGGCTGTCTGGAAGTGACAGCCCCTCTGTCCTTCTGTCCTGCCCGGCGAGGCCACTGAGACACCCTGAGGCCCAGTCAGTCCGCTCGCCCTCTCAGCGCACGTGGGGCGCTCAGACTTTGCTGAGCCCTTACCGTATGCGCAGTGCTGTCGCCATGCAGTCGCTTTACGTTTCAGGGACCTTGAAGGGGTCACAGAGAGAGGAATCTGAGCTCAGGGGGGACGAGGTCTCCTTTCTGAGCCCCTTGGGTGGCGGCTGCCCACCCTGCCCTGCCCAGTGGGTGTGGGTCAGCCCACGGTCCCCCCACCTCCACTCAGCTGACTCCCCCACTGGAAGGCCCTGGATCCTGATACCTCCCACTGTGCCCTGGGTCCTCTGGCCCCTGAGACTCCTTGGGGCTCCACTGGGGGCTGAAAACTTTACCTTCAATCTTCCACCTGCTAGTCATTCTGGTATCATTCCAAGGAGGACTCCCCGGGTCACCATATTTCCAAGGAGGACTTCTCTTGGTCTCATCTCCTCTCTGAACAGCCTTGGGGCTTGAGGGGCACCCTGGGGTTCTTCCCAGGGTGGTTATGGCTTGTGCATGGAGCAGAGGCCAGGCCTCCTAGGGTCGTCTAGGGTCGTTTCTGGAGGTACAGGCGCATGGATGGAGTCAGGGTTTCTGTCCATGGGAGGCACGACCTGGTGGGCAGGCTCTGGGGATTCCCCAGGAGGAGCCCCGGCCCTGTGCCTTTGACACCCTGCAGAGGTGTGCTCAGGTGGCTGGGGCTTTAGGAGGGGGGCCTCAAAGGTGGGTGTTGTTAGGTAAAAGACAACCAGGCTCCAAAAAAAAAAAAAAGAAACTGTCTAACAAGCTTTTTAATGGTGAAGCGCTACCAGGCAGGGTTCCTGGACCCAAACGAGGCAGGTCAAGGAAGTCCACGCCCGGACCGTGTTAGAAGCGGCTTATATAAATTTGTTGCAAGGGATGGTCAGGACAGGGGTTCGGATAGGTCACCAGGCCGGGGCGTCGCGGGCTGATAGGTCCTTTTGCGTGGCTCGGATGGGGCGGCTTTAGCTGGCGATGTGTGCTGTCACTGGTCCCCGGGATCTGGGAGGATCCTTCCGTTAGGGACTTCCCCCGCCAGCGGGAACGATGAGTGAGAGCTGGAGGGTGCAGTCACAATGTGTAGTGTGGACCTGGGGGATCATTAAGCAGAATTAGAGGTGGCTCTTCCTCCCAGGTGGGCCCCAGGTGTTGGAGACTGGCCTGCCTTCTCTCCACTCTGCTCCAGCAAGCATGGGTGAGGGACTCTGGACGGTGGCGGACAGCGTGGCCTGAGAAGGAGGAGTCCCGACACCTGGGCAGGGGCAATGTCCTGAGAAAAGGGGGCTGGACCTGCTCCCTGGGGCCAGCGCAGAGCGAGGCCACCATGTGGGTTCTGTTAACCCCGCCCCTGTGTCCTCCTGCTCCCGCAGACGTGGACGAGTGCCAGGTGCACAACGGTGGCTGCCAGCACCAGTGTGTGAACACCCCAGGCTCCTACTTCTGCGAGTGCAAGCCCGGCTTCCGTCTCCACGCGGACGGCAGGACCTGCCTGGGTAAGCAGTCTCCTGGGCCAGCGTTCCTCACCTCAGCCGTCACCCCACCCTTCTGGGTGTGCCCAGGTTTAGGGGGTCCCTGCCCTCCTGCACTGAGGGGCCCCAGGGGGCCTGTCTGCTCAGTGCAGCCGCCGTTACAGTGGCTCCGTCCTGCCGAGTGTGGCGTGCCAAGGGGCCCTCGCCACACATCGTGGGCCCTTGCCAGAACCACTCCTGTTGAGGTCACTGGCACTCAGGTGGCGAAAGAATGTGTCCTGGGCCCGGGGCTATACGCTGAGGCTGGCCCTGGGTCCCTGGGCACTGTGATCTGGGCTGAGCACCCTCAGTGGTCACAGCTGAGTCTGGCCGGGGTGCCAAGGCCACTTCCCAGGGGACTCCCGCAGTGGGGAGGAGCCCTGGGCCGCTGTCCCCTCCAGGGCCCTCTGCTGCAAAGGCTGCGGATGTCTGTCTGCAGGGATGCAGCTCCGGCTGTGCTGCCCCAAATGGGGAGAATTGGTGCCTGCTGGTTGGTGGTGGGGGTGCCCTGCATGGGGCGGGGGCAGTGTAGGGCTGCTCTTGGTCTGCAGAGCTGGGTTTCCCAGGCTCAGGCTCCCCCATCCGTCTTGGAGAGCCTGGGGGTGGGGGTGTGACAGGCAGGGATGTGGTATTAGGGTATTAGGGTATTAGGGTATTAGGGATGAGGTAGGGTATTAGCCCTTACTTCCTCTGTGGGGTCTTTGTCTGTGGAGGATGGGCTCGATGGGGGCGCCTGGGGCCACTGATGGTTGGCTCCAAGGAGAGAAGGGGAGCGTGGGTGCTCACTGGGCAGAGCGTAGAGTGTAGAGTCCAGGAGTCTGGCAGTGACCAGTGGCCATCCATTGCCCTCACTCCCCCACCCCCAAATCCCGGCTGCTCTGGACACAGGTGCCGCAGGCATGGCTGCCCCTCCCTGCTGGCCACTTTGTCTGGCAGGCTGCGTGGGGGTTGTTCTCTGGGGGCTGGGCCGGTAGTCACCTTCCCTGGCCAGAGCTCTCTCCCTGGCTGTGGCAGGGAGCCCCTTCTTTCCACCCTGGAGACCCAGAGTGGGCCCAGGCAGGCTCTGAGCAGCCTCCCTCCTGCACGCCTCACTGCTATGTGGCAGGGCGGCCCGCCAGCCCTGGGGGGCCCTCCCGGGCAGACAAGCTCACATGTCCGGGCCGCCACTCAGGGAGCGAGGCTGCTGCCCTGTAACGTTTCAGAGCTGGAAAGTGGAAACAGATGCAGGAATGTTGTGATGTGCTTCAGGACAAATGCAACGGGGTGCAGCCCGGCTGCTGGTCCCCGGGGTCCCCTGTATTTTCCCTTTCTCTGGGGCAGGTTCTCCTCGAAGGGCATCCCTGGGGGCTGGTCCAGGCTGGGCTGGGCTGGGACGCCCTCCTGTCTCCCTGGATCCCCCTAGTCCACCCGATAGTGTTCTTCACTGAGATGCCAGAATGGGTAAACAGCACGCCAAAGGGGAGGGTGCCTGTCAGGGCTTTGGGAGGATTGTGGCAATCTCTAACAGTGGCCTTGAGCTGCTGGCTTTGGGCAGCCCAGGAGGAATACCCCGCTCTTGGAGGGGGGATAGCCTCCTTCGGGCAGCCCAAGAGGGAAGCCTTGCTCCTGGTCCCCTAGCCCAGCCCAGCCCATCACCATGCTGGAGCCCTTCCCTCGGAAACGCCTGGGCTCGGGGCTCCCAAAGTCTCCATCTGTGGTGTTTGCTTACATCATCGACTCAAAGGACATGAGTTTGAACAAACTCCAGGAGATGGTGAAGGATGGGGAAGCCTGGTGTGCTGCAGTCCCTGGGGCTGCAAAGAGTCGGACAAGACTGAGCGACTGAAAAACGGTAACAACACTGGTCTTCTAAAGATCTGATGCCAGGACCCCCACTGTGGTCTGCATAGCCTGGTATGAGGCTGCTGGGACCTTACCACCCCCTCTGCCTACCACCGTCAACTCTGTGCCCCCAGACTGTATGGTCCCCAGGACCTCAGGGCGTCTGCAGCTCTCCTGGCTGCTTGTGCTCACCTCCTGGCCACCCACCTTCTGGCTGCTCCCACCAAAGGGGGCAGGTGAAATACCCACATTCCGTGACTTCCAGTCGTAGCGGGAAATACACGCTGTGTCCCCTGCACACACTCACTCACACTCACGCACACCTGTGGGCAGATTCTGAGTATCTGAAATTCCTGGGAGCTGACACCTGCAGGCCAACCCCCAGGTCTCTTGGGAGTGATGTGGGTTTGTCAGCCCAGGTCTGTTGGGGGCTGCCTTCCCTGTGGGCAGCCTGGGCTTTGCTGAAGTTTCCAGAGCAGATAGGGGTCTCCTGGGGACTTTCTCCCAGGCAGAGCAGGAAGCAGTTGCTCTAGGGGCACCCTGTCCTTCTCCCTGAAGGGCCCCTTTGGGTTGTGGAGGGACCCTCCCTGGTAGCAGAGCACCTGACCTATGGCCCTAGGATGGGTAGGGCAGCCGAGCACCAGATGAGGGGGTCCAGGTGGGGCCCGGTGAAGGGCACTGCCTGGCCCCTGCCAGGCTGCTGGAAGTCCCTGCTGCTTTGCTGAGAGGTGTGTGCCCTCCCTGCTTCTCCAGGACTCCCAGGGAATAGGGTATGGGGAGGAGCTGGTGACCTTGTCTGAGGTTCACAGTGGGGGCACCCTCTGGGCCCAGCCCACCCTAGGGTCTCAGCAGACATTGATGGGAAGATCAGTGTAGGACTGGGCCCCTCCCTAGTTGTCCCCTCCCCCACGCAGGCCAGCTGCAGGTGGGCTGCACAGCTGGAGCACAGCTGCCCTGGACCCCCTCCCTGGGGCCTGCTGGGATCCTCTGGGCAACGGGAGAGGTGCTCTGAGCTCTCCTGGGACTGGCGGGGCAGGCAGGGGACAGGTCCACAGGTCTTCCTCCATACAGGATGGGAAGGCCCTACGTGCTGGGAGCTCTCAGGTTGGTGTGCATCATGGCACCCAGGGATCTGGGAAGTCTTCAAAGGTGGTTTTGCTTAAGGGGGGCCTTGAAACAGACAAGGGGAGACTTGAAACACTCTTTCAAGTTGCTTTAGAGGCAGGGAGAAGACAGAAAGCACACAGTCTTCCTGTACCCCTACCCCTTGCAAATAACATGCAAAAAGTTTCCACTTTTAAAGTGAAGATTTGCAGGAGGGATCTTACCATCAGCCTCAAAGCCCCTGAGTGCCTCATGTCTGACCTTGGCTGCTCTTGTCCAGCCTGGCCCCAAGAGAAAGAAGCAGAAGCCGCCTGGTGTCCTGGGTGCTCCAGCTCCAGGGAGCCCCCTAGGTTTGTCCCCACCCCTGCCCCAGCAGGCTCTGGGGTGGGAAGAGGTAGGCAGAGAGAGGCCGAGGGCTGGTCCAGCCTGCTTCTCACCCTCAAGGATGAGGAGGTGGCCCCTGTCCTTCCCCAAACTGTGGGAAATGGAGCTGCAGAGAGCTGTGCTGGGCGGCGAGCCTGGTGGAGACTGCACTTTTCTGTGCCACGCAGTGCGCCCAGGCAGACCCATGGAGACCGCTCCCGGTCTTTGGGAAACCCTCCTCCTCTGGGCTAGGGTGACTCCTGGATCCTGGCCTTGAATGTCCCCCATGGTGAGCAGCACACCCCGTCTGAGGGACCATGATGTCACTCAACGAGCAGAGGGGCCCCTGTGACACCCAGGGCCAGCCCCTGGGGAGAGGCAGGTCCCCTCCTCCTCCTCCCCTCGGCTTCAGGCCTGTTGAGTCTTTTGGATGGACACTGTGGGGAGGATTCTGCTGTTAGCCTGCACCCCTGGTGGTCTGGAGTCAGATGCACCCCACTGCAAGAGCCCCTGGAGGAGGAAAAGGGAACCCACGTCAGCATTCTTGTTTGGAGAGTCCTGTGGACAGAGGACCTGAAAGGCTACAGTCCATGGGGCTGCAAAGAGTCGGACGCGACTGAGCAGCTGGGTGCACACATGGTGCCCACAGTATGGGGAGGGTCTTCCTGCACCCCACCTGCCTTTGGGTTCTCCCTCAGGGGTGCCAAGTGGCCTCAGGGCAGATGCTTCCCCAGACCTGGGTCTCCCCGGTGAGGGCACAGCAAGGTGTCTGCACAGGGTCCCACAGCCTGCTGTCCCCTGACTCCTTGGCAGGGAGGCCGCCAGGGCCCCGGAGGCTTCATTGGCAAAGCCACAGGCAGCAGAGGTGTGGAGACTGCTAGGCTCTTTGGCAGAGTTCATCCCTGCAAACCACAGACGCAGTTCTGGGCACATTTTCAAGTCACCTCCAGGCCCGAACCAGGCTGCAGTTTCTGAAAGTGCCTTCCCAGCCCCAAGGGGCCGCTGAGTCTGAACGGGGAGCAGGAAGGGCCACCCTGCCCGAGGCCATCCTGGGAGGTCCAGGCCCTGTATCTGTAGGCTCCCAGTGCCCAGGGTGGGGGCAGGAGGGTCGCACCCTGACCTGGGGAAGCCAGGGCAGTGGCCACAGACCCTGGGCTGGATGCAGAGACCCTGTGGGGAAGCAGGGGCAGACTGGGGCCTCAGGAGGTGAGGGGTTAGAGTCAGAGAGTTTATGAGGGCAGAACCTAGCAGGGAGCACAGTGTGGGAGTGGGGAGAGGTGTGAGAGTGCGGATAACCTTGGAATGTGTACCGGGAGCTGCAGAACCCAGGTCCTCACCTGTGAGTGCGTGTCCTGAGGTGGGCGGGCACTGGGCAGGGCAGCTGCAGGGCCTAGGTCCAGGCTTTGCTGCTTTCTCTGGCTGGACCAGGAGAGCGTGGGTGCTGGGTGGTGCAGTCTGTGATGTGGGTGCCGGTGGGTGGGAGAGAGCGTGGCCCGTGGGTGGGAGCGGCTGAATCCATGCTGCAGGGGAACCGTGCCCCACCCCCCCCAGGCACTGTGGAGGCCCCAGCAGAGGGTCGGGGATGGGGCAGGATGCATAAGGCCAGGCTGTAGGCAAACTGAGCTGCCAAGGGGTACCCGGCGGGCCAAGCCCACATGAGTCTCCCCCACTGGCTGAGCTGGCGGGCCACCCCTTTCCAGTCCTGCCATCCCGGCCCTGCGGCCAACAGAGGGCTTCCTAGAAATATGGGCTGTACGTGGCTGCTGATCACACATGGTGTGAGGCTCTTGGGACCTGCAAGCCAAGCCAGTCTGAGGGCAGTCATTACGAACCCATGAAGCTGCCTTCCAGCCTGCTCTGATCCACCAGCTGGGGTTGGAGGCTGGAGCACAGTGGGCTGGTGAGCTCAGCATGCTGCCAACAGGCTTGTCCTAACGCCAGCAGCCTGCCAGGCACAGCCCCTTGAATGACCAGCTCGGGTGGGCCAGCGTGCTTGTGTCCCAGGCCAGGGCCTTGCCAGGGGAGCCGCCTTGCAGGTCAACTGTTCAGAGCCCTACCTACACCTCCACAGCGCTCACACACACCTAATGCTGGGCACCAGGTGGTACCACCTGCATCTTCAGCAGTGGCGAACCAACCAGCATGGACGGAGTAAATCCTCCCCGGAGGACATCTAGAATGTCGTTTCCTCACACCTGGCTCTGGGCTAGAGCGACCCCTGCTGGCGAAAGACGGAGTTGTAGCCTGCTCCGTTAGAACCCGGGGCTTCCCTGGTGGCTCAGATGGTAAAGAATCAGCTTGCAATGTGGGAGACATGGGTTTGATCCCTTGGAGGAGGAAATGGCAACTCAGTCCAGCATTCTTGCCTGGAGAATCCCATGGATGGAGGAGCCCGGCGGGCTACAGCCCATGGGGTCACAGAGTCAGACGCAACTGAATGACTGATGCTTTCACTTTCAGTTTCTGTTAGAACCTGCGAGTCCCCTGGTTCTGGTGCTTGCAAACTGGGAAGTGAAGGTGCAATAGTCGGCTCAGGCTGCCCTAACCAGTGCACCGACTGGGCGGCTCAGACACGGAAGTTTGTCTTCTCACTGTTCGGGAGGCTGACAGTTCTCACTCATGGTCCCAGCCAATCCAGTGCCTGATGAGAACATTCTTCCTGCTGTCTCCTCGTGTGGCCATGGGGACAGAGACAGAGAGAGACTTTATGTCTTTTCCATTTCTTTTTTTTTTTTTTTTAAGCTCCTTCCCATATTAGAGAAAGGGAGGTCTTTATTGTTAACAAATACTTTTATTTTTTTGGCTGCAACAATACCGGGGTGGGTTGCCATTTTCTATCCAGGGGATTTTCCCAATCTTTGGATCAAACTCAGGTCTCCTGAGTTGCAGGGAGATTCTTTATTGTATGAGCTACCAGGGAAGCCAGAAAATATTTTTAGTTTAATTTTTCGGGCTGCAAGGCATGTGGGATCCTAGTTCCCTGATCAGTATCAAACCCATGTCCCCTGAATTGGATGCCTGGAGTCAATCACTGGACCACCAGGGAAGTCCTTATATCTTTTCTTTAAAGACACAAATTCTGTTGGATCAGGATTATGACCTCATTTAACCTGAATTATTGTTGTCCAGTCACCAAGTCATGTCCGATCAATGGACTGGAGCACGCCAGGCTTCCCTGTCCTTCACTATCTCCCTGAGTTTGCTCAAATTCGTGTCCATTGAGTCAGTGATGCCATCCAACCATCTCATCCTCTGCCACCCCCTTCTCCTGCCCTCAGTCTTTCCCAGCATCAAGGTCTTTTCCAATGAGTTGTCTCTTCACATCAGGTGGTCAAAGTATTGGAGCTTCAGCTTCAGCATTAGTCCTTCCAATGAATATTCAAAATTGATTTCCTTTAGGATTGACTGGTTTGATCTCCTTGCTGTCCAAGGGACTCTCAAGAGTCTTCTCCAACACCACAGTTCATTATTTCACTTACAAATATGGTCACATTAATGGTTGAATTTTAGAAGTGCACGTGTGAATTGCAGGGGTACACAAACATTGGTCCCTTTAGGGGCTGTGGAACCCCCTTGCTCCTGTGTTCTGACAAGCTTGCAGCTTCAGCTCTGAGCCTGGTCCATTCAGGCATGGGGCTGTGGTATGTGGACTCCAAAGCTATGACTCACAGCGACTTGAGGGCCTGGAAGCTTTATCCCTAGTTCTAGGCACTGGGCGTGCAGAGGCTGGCCCTCCCCTGAGCTACACAGTCCAGCGCCTGAGAAAAACTACCTTGCTCAGCTTTCTGGGAATCCTGGGCACAGGATGTGCGAGATGATGATATGGGACTTGGCTGCCTCGTGTGCAGCACAGCTTGGGGGCATCTGGAATGTTAGGACTTGTGCAGCAGAGCAAGAGACTCGGGCCGGTGTTAGGGAGGCCCAAGCCTGCATGGGGAGCTGGACCCTCCGTGGCCCCCACCTGCCTGGGATTTCTCCCCCGGTGGGCTCCTGTGGGCCCAGTACCAGGTCACCCCTGGATCCGTCTCGGGGGTCCTGCCATAGCTCTGTGGGACGTCCTTGCAGCTGCAGTGTCTGCCCAGCTGTTCCCCTGGCCCTCTCTCTGTGTGCCTGCCCGGCGCTGCCAGGAGGGTCTTCTGGTTCTTGTTATGAGCTCTGAGCAGGGATGCAGTTGGTGCTATAAACACAGACAGGGCCCCAGGAATGGGCCGGCTCAAGCCATGCTTGGAAGCCTCTGGAATTGATGCCAGTGGGTTAAGCAGAGCTGTCTCAGGGGAAGAAGGCGGGGCCTTGGGGGTCAGCGCAGAATTGGGGTTGGGTGGCTGCAGAAGGGGCCTTAGAGGCTGACTGGGACCGGAGACGTGGCCATCCTGCTTGCCTCTGTCCGACCCTGGTCTTGAGTCTCTGCTGCTCCCCCTCGACACGTGGCAGAGGCAGATGTGGCCAGGAGACAGCCCGCACTGCGCCCCAGGTGTTCACCCCACCCCAAGAGCAGGGCTGGCTTGGCCCCGGGGGTACCCTCAGCTACAGTTCCTTCCCCACACACTCCTCATGGGGAACCAGCAGGATGGCGAGTGCTGGGTTTTGGCTTTTGGGGGCATACTTGCTTTGAAGGAAGCCTTGTTCTTGGCAGACGCTGTGGGCCTGGCCACTCTGAGCCCTGAGGCTGCTCGCTTGCTCTGCGTGCAGATGCGGCTGCTCCTGGCTCCACGGGCCTCAGTGTTGGGGTGGGTCGCTCCTGGCCCCCAGACCCACTGACAGTGAATAGCCTCTCCAGACTCGGGCCCTGAGGCCCCCCTGAAGTCTGTGATGACAGCACAGGTGGCGTCAGGGGGTGAATCCCTGTCCCCCAGTGGTCGCAGTGTTTAGTTCCAGCACTCAGGCTTACTCTGCCCCAGGTCCGCTGGGCAGTGATCTGTGCCTTCCCGCGGTGCATTCTTGAAGCTTCACTGCAGAGCTGGGGATCTGTCCCTCCCTAACCACAAGGCCACTACCAGTGACTTGGTGGAGCTACCAGAGGCCAGGTGTCCTCCCTGGGTGCCCAGTGCCCCCCTCCTGGGCACAGCCTCAATGCATCCACACAGGACATAGGCACCCACTTGGCTAGCCTGACCCATAAGAGCCTTGCTCTAGGTGGGCCTGGCCGGGAACACCTGGACCCCTGGCATCCTAGGACTGGGATGGGGGTCCCTGGCTCTGGCCTCACCAAGTGCTGTCCCCACAGCTGCTGAGAGGGGTGGGGTCTGGGTGAGGTCAGGTGGGGGTGAGGCCCCACCTGGGGTGGGCGGGTGCTGCAGTGGTCCGACAGGAGCTTGTGGCTAGGCCCGCAGGTCATAGTGGCTGTCCGTGGAGGCCCACGCCTTCCCCTCTGCCCTGGCCTGATGACCAACAGTGGAGTGTCTGGGTCTTCCCCAGCCCCTGTTGGCCTCCTGCTCCTCCACGGAGCCTCCCAGCCTGCTGGACCCTGAGCCCCGGATGCCCTGACCCTCAGCAGGGCCTGGTGTTTTGTGCTCTGTGCCCGGGGTTGGGGAGGGGGCTGGGCTTCCATTGAGGTGCTCTGCAGTGCCTCCCTACAGTCAGTCCTGGGGCAGGCTGGGCCAGAGGACCCAGATTCGGATCATGGCCCTGTGTGTCCCGTGTGTGGGCAGAGAAATAAAGCCAGGCCTGCGACCTGGACGGGAGCTGTGTTGCCCTCTCAAAGCCCCTGCTTCTGGGACGCGGACAGGAAGGAGGGAGGGGCTCGGAGGTGCTAGAAGCTTCCTGCAGGAGGTGCTCCGAGCCTGCCTGGGGTGGAGCCCTTCGGCCGGGCCGTCCTCCTGGGGTGACCTGACTCCTCTTGGGTCCCCAGCCATCAACTCCTGCACTGTGGGCAATGGTGGCTGCCAGCACAACTGCGTCCAGCTCACAGTGACCCAGCACCACTGCCAATGCCGGCCTGAGTTCCAGCTCCAGGAGGATGGCAGGCGCTGCGTCCGTGAGTGTCCCGGGGGTGGAGGCAGGGCATCAGAGCTGGGCCTTCCACTGGGAGCCCCTGCCTGTTCTCCATGCTCCCTCAGATCTGCCCGGGGATCATGCAGCCCAAGTCCCTCCCTGCTTGGCCAATGGTGTTGCAGGAGGGTCTGAGGGGTCCGGTCCATGTCATCGCCCTTGGTTGACCTGTGATCACACAGGGGGCTCCTTGGCTGCGGAGAGTGATGGGGCATCATCCAGCTCCCCTGGGCCCTGGGGAGGAAGCCCGTCAGGCTGTGCTCTGGGATCTCACATCTTTGGGGGCAGGAAGCTCAGGTGGGGGTACCGAGATGAAGAGGAAGGGCATCCTGTGTTGTCTCAGTTCTGAGGCCTGCCCTGGCCTTGGAGTGGGCATGCAGGCCTCAGCCCTGGCCCTCGGGCAGAGGAGACTGGCCAGGCCCTGTCTGGCTCCTTGCCCTGGGGTCCCAGGGCTGTGGGTCATGGAAGGGGTCCTCTGCTGACGGAGAAGGTGGAGCAGGCCCAGGAGACCCCTGAGAAGTGGGAAGGGATGGGTGCAGGGCTGGTGCTGAGGGAGTCCCTCCCGCCCTACCTGGCCTTCCAGGCCCCAGGGGATCAGGACTGAGTGTGGGCCAGCGGTGGGGCAGAGTGGCCCGAGTTCATGGGGCTGGGGCTCATACAAGAAGAGAGGTGGGGGAACTAGCCATGTGCCCGCTCTCTGACCAGGGCGGGCCTGGCCGGTGCCCTCTGTCTTTGGAGGAGTCTGGGAGTGCCTGGGGTTCCCCTGACCCCTAGTCCATATCCCAGCCTGTCAAGTCAGAGCAGGAGGGGTGAGAGCTCTAGGTGGGGTCTCACCAGAGCCCCTGGGGAGGGAACCCCAAACCTGCTGGATCCTCCACATCTGCCCTTTGCCCCCCTTCCTCCTGGCCATGACTGCAGGGAGAAACCCATGCGCGGACAGGAACGGCGGCTGCATGCATAGGTGCCGGGCGCTCCGGGGCCTTGCCCACTGCGAGTGCCACGCGGGCTACCAGCTGGCAGTGGACCGCAAGGCCTGCGAAGGTAAGAGGCCCTCCCTGTGCTAGGGCCAGTCCAGGGGTCACGTCCCTGCATCCCCCTTCAGGGGCCTGTGTGTGCAGGGCCAGTTCCCGTGTCGTCACTCTAGGCTAACCTGGGATGATGCAGGGTCGTCTCTAGGACTGTGGTTGGGGAGGCAGGGTGGAGGGTGGGAGATGGAGAGGAGGGGCAGGAGCTCAAGGAACTGCTCCTAGAGACAGTCTCGTGTCTGCAGGAAGACAGTTCTCAGGGTGCCTTGTTAGTTTTAAATATTGCTCTTACGTGTCAGCTAAGCAGCACCTGCTGGTTAGGGCTTTCCTGGTGGCTCAGTGGTGAGGAACTCACCTGCCGAGCAGAAGAGGCAGGTTTGATCTCTGGGTTGGGAAGATCCCCTGGAGAATGAAATTGCAATCCACTCCAGTATTCTTGCCTGGAGAATCCCATGGACAGAGGAGCCTGGAGGGTTACAGTCCATGGGGTCGCAAGAGTCAGACAGAACTTAGCAACTAAACAACAACCTGCTTATTAGAGAAAGGGTCATTACTGTGACCCGAGTGACATCCCTGAACCAGTTTCCAGGTTGTCTCTAGGCTTGTTGGTTACTGGGTGCATAGCGCATCACCCCAGAGTGTGGTGGGCACAGCTGTTTAGAACATGCTCTGACCTCATGGCTGCACGGGCGTCCACTGTGCAGCGATAGTTGCCCCATCTCAGGACTCGGGTGTCCCTGCTCCTCCCTGGTACACGTGGTTCTGGATGAGCGGCCTGGGCCTGTCCCCCTAACTCTTGGGGTGAGTCTCTGAAGTGATGTCGTGCTCCCAGGGCATGCAGTGGTCATTTCCCGAGGCATCCTGCCCGATGGCCATCAGAGACAGGTCTGTGAGTGTAGAAGCTTGTTGTTCCACGTCACTATCAGGAAAGTGTTCTAGGTCTCACTGCCAATGTGATGGGCATGTCCTGGCGTTCCGGATGCAGCGGCTTCAGAGAACCCAGTGGGAAATGAGGCTGAGGGTCAGCTTCATTCCAAGGACTCTCAGGCGGTGGGACTGAGGCAGTCATCAGAAATGTTAGGTCCTGAGGCCAGTGCCACGTGGCCACAGGGAGGAAGCTGTAGCTTGACCCTGGATGACAGAGTGTGCTTTCTCCCGCTGGCCCCCAGAGGCCGGTAGCAAAAGGCCCCTTCTGTGCCTGGCCTGGATGGGGGGTGCTTGGCAAGTGTAGACACACACATCTCAGGGACCGTGGGCTCAGAGAGGCGGAACAGCGCCCACTGCTGCTGGTGAGGCCTGAACCCAGACTTCCAGCTGTACCCTCCTCGCCCTGGGACAGAGCACAGCTCTGCACCTGGAGTGTGTTGGGGAAAGCAAAAATGCTCAGAGCAAAGCAGGAGAGGGCACCGGGGGCCCCTCTTGGCATGGGATGCCTGGGCCCTGACCCCTTGGAGACCACCCTTGGGGGCCCAGCCTTCCAGGCCAGTGGTCCAGAGCACCCCTCACCTGTGATCTCTCCCATCAGATGTGGATGAATGTGCCACGGGCCTGGCCCAGTGTGCACATGGCTGCCTCAACACACACGGCTCCTTCAAGTGTGTGTGCAATGCGGGCTACGAGCTGGGTGCTGATGGCCGGCAGTGCTACCGTGAGTGAACAGTGGGCGACCACCACTGGACGTGGAGACGCCACATGGCTCCCCAGCCCCCCACAACTGTCGGCTCGCTTTGGCCGAGGGCCAGAACTTCCTTGTCAGTTGAGGGCAGTGCTGGGCCTGGGGGCTGACTGTGGGTCCTGGGAGGATGGGGGGAGGACAGAGGGACCCCAGGAGGACAGGGTTCCAGGGTCCACTGGGCCCAGGAGCTCCGTGCAGCCTGTTTCCCAGGGGACTGGCAGCAGCTAGGGCGGGAGGACCGCGCCAGCTTGGGGCGTCACTCCAGCCTTGGTCCCACGTCTCTGGTGGCTCTGGCCGCAGGGATCGAGATGGAGATCGTGAACAGCTGTGAGGCGGACAATGGCGGCTGCTCCCATGGCTGCAGCCACAGCAGTGCGGGCCCCGTCTGCACCTGCCCCCGTGGCTACGAGCTGGACGAGGACCAGAGGACATGTATCGGTGCGAGCAGCCTCCTTCCCAACTGCCGTCCCCCAAGCCAGAGGCTCGCTGCTGCCCTGGGGCAGTGCTCGGGTTTGATGCTGTGAATGGGAACCTCCCTCCTGTTGCCCCCAGTCCTGTTCCCTCGGCCTCGGGCAGGGGTGGGGGTGGTAGGAGGGGGCCTGGTGAGAGACAGCATCACGACCCCGCTGAGCACCCACCACCCATGTCCACCTTCAGTTCTGCTCAGCTGCTGGGTCAACACCCACGTGCTGTGACATGTGAGCATCCCCTCTGCGTCAGCAGGTACTTCCTAGCACCTGCCACTGCCTACCCTGCTCTCACAGCAGGTGGGGCAGTCCTGGGCTGCCACTTGGGTCCTGGTGTGTCGTGTGTGGAGGGCCGGGGATGTACCTGGGTGCCTATGTGATTGAGGGCGAGTACGTGAAACTCACATGCAGGTGTGCGTACGGTCATGTGCAAGTGTGTGCGTGCGTGTGGTTACCAGCAGGTAGTTGTGCACAGGTGTGCATGTGGTTGTGTGCAGGTAGTTGTGCGCAATTGTGCGTGTGGTGTGCAGGTTGTTGTGTGCAGATGTGCACCTGGTGTGTAGGTGTGTTTGTGAAGTGTGCATGTGGTTGTGTGCAGGTAGTTGTGCACAAGTGTGCATGTGGTTGTGTGCAGGTAGTTGTGCATAGGTGTGCATGTGGCTGTGTGCAGGTGTGTGCACACACCCGTGCTGTGGACGGCGTGCACTTGGGTGGCACTGGTGCTAGCTGGTTGTGGTGTGTGCCCTGCAGACGTCGACGACTGTGCCGCCTCCCCATGCTGCCAGCAGGTTTGCACCAACAGCCCTGGCGGCTACGAGTGCAGCTGCTATGCCGGCTACCAGCTCAGTGCGGATGGCTGCGGGTGTGAGGGTGAGTGCTGGGCGGCTGGGGCGGCTGGGGAGTGGGCCGTCCTAAGGATGACACGGGGTGGGCTCTGGCCCTTGCCCAGCACTCTGTCTCTGGGTGTTGGTTTAGCGCCTGCATCTGCAGGCCTGTGGAGGCCTGCCTGTTCCCTCCCTCGTGTGGTCACTGTCTTCCTCTCTGGGCTGGGCCTGCACCCCCGACTGGCCCCGGCCTGGCCTTTCTCGAGCAGGAGGCCAGGAGGGTGGCTGTGGCGTGGGTGTCACCCAGCAGGTCCCCATCCCATGGGGAGGGGTGGGGCAGGAGGACCGCCCCGAGGCTCCGACCCCTGGAGGATGGGTGCCAGTGTCCCTGGGTTTGCCCGCAGATGTGGACGAGTGCGCCTCCGGCCGCAGTGGCTGCGAGCACCACTGTGCCAACCTGGCCGGCTCCTTCCAGTGCTCCTGCGAGGCCGGCTACCGGCTGGACGAGGACCGCAGGGGTTGCACCTGTGAGTCTCCACCTGGCCCCATGGGACCCGTCTTCCTGCAGCACCGGGGCCCCACTCCCTGCTTCCCAGCTGGATGGACCTCACCTCAGACCAGCCTCCCACTGTGGGATGGGCTGGGGGTGGCTGGGTGGGAGGGGCTGGACAGACAGGGGCCCCCAGGCAGGTGTTAGGGGTCCCAGTGGTCCAGCTTTAGCCCCTCCCAGACGAAAGGAGGGACTTCATTCAGGGACTGAGGACCACGTCCAGAGCAGAGGGCTCTTATGTCCCCACGCCCGCTCCACGCTCAGGGTCCCTCTGGCTAGTGCAGGAGCCGGGACAGCTGGGGCAGACATGGCGAGACTCAGGTCCTCAGGGCCTGGAGCCTCCTCTGTCCTGAGAAGTAGGCTCGCTCCTGGTGTCCAGGGTGAGGAGGGGCACCAGGGTCTGTAGGTGGGGGTCCCGGGGTGGCACCAAGGGGCAGGGGAATCAATCCTGAGGAGGACAGGTGAGCAGTAGGGGCTCAGGGGCCTTCGTGCTCTGCCCAGCCCTGGAGCTGCCCGAGCTGGTCCTGGACGGCCACCTGCCCCTCGGGCGGCCCCCTCTGCATGTTGCGGTGCTCCAGGACGAGCTGCGCCCCCTCTTCCAAGATGACTACGCTGGGGCTGAGGAGGAAGAGGCCGAGGCACGGGGCGAACACACGCTGCAGGAAAAGTATGGTGAGAGGTGGGCCCGTCCCTGGGCTTCTGTGCCAGCACCCCCTGGGCCTGGCTGCTGCCCAGCCTATGGTCTTGGGCATGAGGAAGTCTTCCTGTGAGCGCCTCGTTTGACCAAGTCTCAGAGAGGCCAAGAGGCTTGCTCAGTCTGCCCAGTGTGTCCAGGGCTGAGCCTGGCTGCCCACTTAGGGCCCTTTCTGGCCCCTGTGTGGCCCCCTTGTCTCCGTTCACCCACGTTGGACCTGCATGGCCTGAGGATGCCCTGTGTCCTCTTCTCTGGGTAGGGTCCAGGGCCGGGGGCCAGGCTCTGAGGCTCTTCTCTCAATCCATCCCCCAGTCTGCCTGGACAACACCTTTGGCCCAGACTGCAGCTTGACTTGTGATGACTGCAGGAATGGGGGAACCTGCCTCCCCAGCCTGGACAGCTGTGATTGCCCCGATGGCTGGACCGGGCTCATCTGCAACGAGAGTGAGGCTGCTATGGGGGTGGGGCCGCGTGGGGGACAGGGCCCAGGAGCCCTAGGACCTGCATGGCATGGACAGTCCACTCCTCCTACCATCCTGGGCAGGGGCTTCCCAGGTCCTTCTATTCACTCATTCCTTCAGGGTCTCCCAGCTGCCTTCTCCATGCCAGGTTCTCTTCTAGGTGCTGTGAGACCCTGGGGGCTCGCAGAGCCTAGTGTCTGCCCCTCACAGATGTCACAGTCGATGAGGGTCCAGCCACAAGCAAGCCAACAACTAACTGAGACAAAAAGGGGTCTGATGAAGAGCAGTGGGTGGGCAGGCCAGTCATGCTAGAGTCTCCGGGGGGACAGGTGACTTCCCCAGGCCACACAGCAAGTGGGCAGCTGAAGCACATTTGAACACTGCTCTCTCCCACCCTCTGTCCAGGGCATGTTCACTCCCTGCCCAGCGACCCTCTAGTATCAGAGGCCATAGTGACTGAAAGTGCTGGTTGAGAAGGTGGACCTGTTGGAGTAGAGGGAGAGGATGCAGGATGGATGAATGATGTCTGCCGTGCATGTGGGCGGGGTTCCGGGGCACAAGTGCCGTTGGGTGCTGCTCTGGGAAGTTGCTTCTGAACTGGAGGCTTGACCCCCAGGAGAATGTTTGTATCTCTGGAGGGGTTTCTGAGTGCAGGGTCCTTTTGCGGGTCAACGACCCTGAGCTCCTCTGTCTCCCTTGCAGCTTGTCCTCCGGACACCTTCGGGAAGAACTGCAGCTTCTCCTGCAGCTGTCAGAATGGCGGGACCTGTGACCCTGTGACGGGGGCCTGTCGCTGCCCCCCAGGGGTCAGTGGAGCCCACTGTGAGGACGGTAGGTGCAGCCCCTCCTTGACCTCTGGGTTCATCCTTGGGGTGGAGGTGAGGGGCAGGCACCACCTCTTGGCTCCTAGTCCCCTTTCTTCTGCAGGGATGGGGAAAGTGACGGTATGGTACAGAGGAAGCCCCTTAGTGCAAGAAGCACTGAGTTGTTATCGTTGGCTATTCTCACAGGGCCTGACTATCGCAGGTGGTGAGGACTCGTGGGAAGAATAGCACTTTTGTAACTGGGTCCCCTGAGAAGTAGTGAGCTCCCTGTTCCTGGAAGCATTCAAGGAGAGCTACATGATGGCTGGGTGGAGTTTGCAGAAGGGAGCATGCCTGGGCTGTGGCTTCTTGGGATGACACTAACATCCTTTCTAACTCTGAAGTTGCAACATTTTTGGAGCAACTGGAGTCCATAGAAGTTTCCCAGGTGCCTGATGCTTCATTGTAAAGTCTTCAGACCTTTACATTTCTGCTACTTTTGCTGGCAAATATAGCTAGTGTACCAAGGACTTCCTGTCCTAGCAGCGATGGCAACAATTGGTGGATCATTCCCAGGGCCTAGGTGGCCTGTGTGGGGTGGCAGGGCAGG
Source organism: Oryx dammah (assembly GCF_014754425.2). Classification (NCBI taxonomy): domain Eukaryota; kingdom Metazoa; phylum Chordata; class Mammalia; order Artiodactyla; family Bovidae; genus Oryx; species Oryx dammah. Next base: position 31,081,161 of record NW_024070205.1, on the reverse strand, counting down.
TCTTTCTGCTTCCTCCCTCTGGTCACCTTCTCAGCTCGGTCGCATCATCCCTGTGTTTCTTTTCCTGCGATCTGCCATCCCTACCCTGAATGAGAGCTGAAAGCACACTGCCTGTTGGAAGCTGTATGTGTGTTGTTGTTCAGTTGCTACGTTGTGTCCGACTTGTGACCCTGTGGACTGCAGCACACCAGGCTCCTCTGTCCTTCACTATCTCCCAGAGTTTGCTCAGACTCGTGTCTGTTGAGTCAGTGATGCCGTCCAACCATCTCATCCTCTGCGCCCTTTCTCCTCCTGCTCTCAATCTTTCCCATCACGAGAATCTTTTCCAATGAGTTGGCTCCTCGCTTCAGGTGGCCAAAGTATTGGAGCTTCAGCTTCAGCATCAGTGCTTCCAGTGAATATTCAGGGTTGATTTCCCTTAGGATTGACTGGTTTGATCTCCTTGCTCTCCAAGGGATTCTCAAGAGTCTTCTCCAACTCCACAGTTTGAAAGCATCAATTCTTTGGTGTTCAGCCTTCTTTATGGTCCAAATCTCACATCCATACATGACTACTGGAAAAACCATAGTTTGACTATACAGACCTTTGTCAGCAAAGTGATGTCTCTGCTTTTTAATAATGTGCGTCTAGGTTGGTCATACCTTTCCTACCAAGGAGCAAGCGTCTTTTAAATTCATGTGTATGTGATTGGTCCTCACTGGACCCATGGGACTCCTGGCAGATAAAGGGCCTGCATCTCAGTACTTCCTTGGTGACATGGTGTGGCTTCCCAGAGACTAAGTCTCAGTCGGGGTCCTGTGGGTAAAGTGCACCTGTGCAGGTGAGCTGGAGAAGGTTCGTCCCAGCTCTCAGGGCCCCCTCTATGAGTTTCTTAGACTCCAGGTGCCCCAGGCTCTTGACTGTCCCTCTAGCCTCTGCCTCCGTCTCCCCGGGCCTCCTCTTTTTGTGCCTAGCCTCCCTCTCTTTTCCCTTCTAAGGACACTTGTTGGGTTAGGCTTGCTGGGACAGTCCAGGATGGTCCCACCAAGAGATCTTGATGGTCAGGATGTGGACATTCCTTGGGTTCACCATGTAGGTCCCTGAAGCCCTTCAGTAGGCGGCTCAGGGGCAGAGCTGAGTCAGAGCAAAGCACTCGGGGAGGAGGGCCACAACCCTGCCCTGGCCCTGGGCCCCTTGAACTTGGGCATGTGTCCTTCCCTCTGTGAGTTCCAGAGGCCAGGCTCAATGACCACTGAGGGACAGGCATCAGGATGCTGTCAGTGCCGGTCAGATGGAGAGAGTGGGCTCTCAGAGTCACTCCTGCATGTGGTGAAGATGTGATGGCCTCCGGTCTGGCCACCATCTGGGGCCACAGACCCTGGGGGCACAGGCCCGCAGGGGCAGATGGCCACATTCCTGGGGCTCACCTCATCCTGCCCTGCCCCTGGATGCCCTTGCCAGCCCCCAGGGACCCTCTCTGTCTGGGGCACAGGGTCCTTGGGCTGCTGGTGTCCCTGAAGCCCTATGGCTGTACCCTCCAGGGTGGCCCAGGCCTCTCCAGGCTCCTGTATTGGGTGCTAATGCCCCCTCTCGGAGCATCTTCTTGGGTGGGAGGCCATGTCTGGGTGGGCAGTCAAGAGGCCCCCCTTCCCCCAGGCTGCCCCAAAGGCTTCTATGGCAAGCACTGCCGTAAGAAGTGCCACTGTGCCAGCCGGGGCCGCTGCCACCGCCTCTACGGGGCCTGCCTCTGTGACCCGGGGCTCTACGGCCGCTTCTGCCACCTGGGTGAGTCCCACTGACTGCTGGGCGCTTGGATCTGAGGAGGGGCAGGGCCACAGAGTGGGCTGGGTTCTTCCTGCCTGGGTCCAGCTTGTGTTCAACCATCAGTCTTCATAGATAGGGACACAGGGGCTCAACGAAGTCCCCGGCTGGGGTGAGGGGCCTGCAGACTCAAAGTCCTTTGGACTGTGCTGGCTGCCAGAGCATCTGGGTGGGCGGCCCTCGCCCCAGTCAAGTTGATGGGTGGCCTGCAGGCCTGGGCAGGGGCAGGCCCCCCCCACCTCGGAAGCTCCAGGTCACCGAGCTTGTCTTGGCTTTTGGAACTTCCTGGGAGCAAGTCCTGAGCCCCCAGTGGGGTCACGCCCCCCTTCCCTGGGTCTGCAGACGCCCAGGATTCAGGGAGAGGCGGTGGGCTGCTGGAGAAAAGCCAGAAGGCCTCACCCCAGCAGCTCTTGTAGGAGGATTGTTCAGAGGGAGGCAGTGAGGGTCCCAGGCGTTCCCTGGCCGGGAAGTGCCTCTCTGTGAGCATTTCTCATCTGCAAAGTGGGCAGTGTGCCTGGTGCTTTGGGCACCAGCAACTCTGTGTGGGGTCCCAGATACGACTCGGTGGACGGGGCCGGAGATCTGGGCTGGGGCGGGCGCTGGCAGTGGGCAGGCCCCCCTCACAGTGCATTCTGGGGTGTAGCCTGCCCGCCGTGGGCCTTTGGGCCAGGCTGCTCAGAGGAGTGCAAGTGTGAGCAGCAGAATACACGTGCGTGCGATAAGAGGGATGGCAGCTGTGCCTGCAAGGCGGGCTTTGGGGGCGAGCGGTGCCAGGACGGTGAGTACAGGGCCAGGGGGAGGAGGAGGGCCCCAGGGGAGAAGGACAGGCCCCAGGGGAGGGGGGCAGGCCCCAGGGGAGAGGGACAGGCCCTAGGGGAGAGGGACAGGCCCCAGGGGAGGGGGACAGGCCCCAGGGGAG
>NW_024070205.1:31012075-31078432 GCF_014754425.2 Oryx dammah | reverse complement strand
CAGGCCCCAGGGGAGGGGGACAGGCCCCAGGGGAGAGGGACAGGCCCTAGGGGAGAGGGACAGGCCCCAGGGCCTTTGGAACCTTGCAGACGCCTCTCCCCTCTCTCCCTGCAGAGTGCCAGCCGGGCTTCTTTGGGCCAGGGTGCCGGCAGGTGTGCACCTGTCCCCCGGGCGTGGCCTGTGACCCTGTCAGCGGCGAGTGTGGGAAGCAGTGTCCCGCTGGCTACCACGGGGAGGACTGCAGCCAAGGTGAGCAGCCCCAGTGCCCAGGTAGGGTGCAGGCTATCTGGCCGTGCAGGGCGCCAGGCACCAGAAGTGCTGGAGCTGGGCATCGGGTCAGCCGTAAAGCCTGGCTCTGGCAGCACGTTGACTGCTGTGTCCCCACCCTGGTCATGCAGTGGTGACTCAGCCACAGGTCTGCCTGTCCCTGTGCACCCAAGAGGCCGGGAGCTCATGTGTGTGTGTCTACACGGATGTACACTTTGTGTGTGTGTGTGTGTGTGTGTGCGCGTGTGCAGAGTGGCCGGAAGGGTTGGTACCACTCCCAGATCATCCCCTCCCTTGCTCGTTCACTCCTTCCATCACAGGACAGACTGAGCGCGCTTTGTGCTGGAAGCCGGCCGGGGGCTCCTCCCTGGTGGGTCTGAGCAGGCAGGACAAAGGCAATTGCTCCCAGAGGTGGTGTCTCGAGAGGCCTGGGCTGGAGGTGCCAGCGTAGGGTGTGGGTGATGACTGTAGGCCCTCCGCGTGGATGCTGAGGCTGGGACAGTGTGAATGGGTGCCAAGCAGGGAGAGGCTGGAGGCAGGAGGTCCTCGTTTATATGGAGGAGCCCTTGCTGTGAGCATCAGCACTGCCGTGGCTGCCAACAGTGTGGGCAGGTTGGGACCTCCCTCAGCACAGGACACACTGTCCTCACCCCTCAGCCAGGGCAGGTGGGAGTGGAGAGGGGGCCTGCAGTGTGACTGGTGTGACTCCCACCAGAGGCAGTGGTCCAAGTCCCCCTCAGGGACAAGGAGGGCCTGGGGGCCACTGCCCACCCCAAGCCGAGGAGTCAGTCTCCCTCTACACCCAGGCCCGGACCCTCCCTCTCAGTGGTGGTCCTGGAGACCCCCGGGATGATCTGGGCTCTCAGATTCCCTTGGTGCACAAGGGCTGTGTGTAGGGCTTAGAACCCAGCTTGGAAACCAAGTATCCCCACAAGCCCAACCCACACTCTGGCGGGGGGCTCTGTGGTCTCGAGGGCCTTCAAGAGCCAGGGACATCACCCCATCCATGAAACGGCGTCGGAGCTGGTGGGCCTCGCCTACCTGGGGTGGGCTCAGGCCCCGTGACTCCCCTGACTTCTCTATGCGCCCTCGCCCTCCTCCACCCCTGCCGGCGGCCGCTGTCCAGCAGTGCCCTCCCAGGTGGCCTGAGTGCTAAGACTCGAAGGGCCTTTACCCCCATCCTTCCCTGCTGGTCTTCTCTGTCTTTCTTTCCCTTTTTTCTTCAAAAGCATCCAGGGCCCCAAGGATGGGTGGCGGGGCCTGACACACATCTTTATGGCAGTGATGGGCTCCCCGCTGCTGTCAGCTCTGGAAGGCATCAGTCTGCCTGTCAGTGGAGCGGGGACCCACCCCAGACGGCGGTCAGCTCCATGTGCCCTGCTGGGCCTCCCTGCCCCAGTCCACGCTGCCTGGGTGCCTGCATGTGCGTCCAGCGTGTGTGCCGCCTGTGGTCCTGTGGGCGAGCAGGTGCCCGTAGGTGTGGGCCCTCAGGGCAAGGGTTCAAGGGGCGTGGGCGTGCAGAGAGACCCCAGGCCTGGGACCCCACGCCATTCCTGCTGACATCTACCCCTACCCAGGCAGTGCGCATCCTCAATTCTCAGTCCTGCTGAGTGTTGTGGTGGGAGAGAGGGGTTGTCTATTCTTTGGTGTGGAGCGTGGACCCCAGCCTGCCCACTCCAGGTGCCTGGCTGGCCTTCCAGGGCCCAGAATTTTCCTTATAGCAGCATCGCAGCGGCCACATGGTGCTGGGGCCAGCAGGGCCTTCTCATCATCTCAGTTACCGCCCTAGTCAAGCAGGTGTAGGGGAGACAGGGGGCCCTGCCAGGCCACTGGAGCCCCCACTGCGGTCCACATGGGTGGGGTCAGGCTCCATGATCCCAGTGTTCTTTTCTGAAGCTCTGCTTTGGGCCCAGAGCTGCTGGCCCCTCCTCCCCAGGCTTTTCTCACTCCTGAACACGTGGTGACCACATGGGGGACCCCATGGTGGACCACAGTGGGAGGAAGGCAGGCAGAGCGGGTCTGCCACCACTCGCCAAGGTCCTGGCTCACCCTCCATAGGCCCTGCCATCTGCGGCCTCCAGGCCACCCCTCACCACTGCTCCCCTACGTGGGCCTTTCCCTGCCCCATGTCCCCATCTCTTGTCCACTCCTGTGACTGCCCTCATCACCCTGGGGACCCGGGCTGTGTCAGCAACCCTGTGGGGCAGGTGGAGGGGGCAGGTGCTGGGGACAGGTGAGGGGGGCAGGTGCAGGGGGCAGGTGGGGGTGCAGATGAGGGGGGCAGGTGCAGGGGAGAGGAGAGGAGGGCAGGTGCAAGGGCAGGTGGGGGTGCAGATGAGGGGGGCAGGTGCAGGGGAGAGGAGAGGAGGGCAGGTGCAGGGGGCAGGTGTGGGTGCAGGTGAGGGGGCAGGTGAGGGGGGCAGGTGGAGGGACAGGTGAGGAGAGAAGATGTGGGGGGCAGATGAGGGGGGACAGGTTCCAGGGAGGCAGGTGGGGGGGGCAGGTGAGAGTGTGGCAGGTTCCAGGGTGGCAGGTGGGGGCCAGGTGAGGGGAGACAGGTGCAGGGGGGACAGGTTCCGGGGAGCCATGTGGGAGGGCAGGTGCAGTGTGGGGTGGAGGTCAGGGGAGGAGGGCCACTCTGCGTGGGGGCCCTGAGGCTCTCCGCTCCCCACCCCTAGAGTGCCCGGCGGAGACGTTTGGCCAGAACTGCTCAGGCTCCTGCTCCTGTGGGGGTGCCCCCTGCGACCGGGCCACAGGGCAGTGCCTGTGCCCACCGGGGAGGACCGGGGAGGACTGTGGGGCAGGTGAGTGGCAGCCGTGGCCCGGGCCACCTCAGCTCCCTGTGCTGCACGATGCCTGGCCACGCTTGCGGACCCCAGCCCTGGAGCCCTGTGGACCCCAGGCCCATCCACAGCTGCGAGAGCTCACACCACCAGGCTTGGGTCTGGGTGTGGGCGTCTGCGGCTGCCCTGTGGCTGAGCCTGCAGAGGGGACACTGGGAACTGTCAGCCACGGGGACAGCTTAGCCCCCCACCCTCCCCAGCCTGTGGTGGGTCCTCTAAGCTCCTGTTCCCTGCATGTGGGTCTCCCGGTTCTTCTGGGGCCCGCTTTTGCTTCTTGAGCATCCTGGGGCAGGGGGGTCTTCCCCTGGGGTGAATGCCCTGAAGTCTACAGCCTGTGAGTGGACTAGGGGCTCCCATGACCTGCCCCCTCCCTCCTCTGGGATGGCTCAGTTGGGAAGAGAAATCCCTGCTCCCCAGTGGGCCCAGCGAGGCCTGGGGAGACTGACTACCTCTGTGTGTGGGGGGTGGTGGTTCTAGATTGTCCCGAGGGCCGCTGGGGGCTTGGCTGCCAGGAGATCTGCCCGCCATGTGAGCACGGTGCCGCCTGTGTGCCGGAGACTGGAGCCTGCCTGTGCCGCCCCGGCTTCACGGGCAGCCGCTGCCAGGATGGTGAGTGCCCGCTGCCCCCACCTCAGCCCTTCCCGCAATCCCAGCTGGCCCCATGTCCAGCCCCAGCTATGCTCAGCCTGTCTCTGCCCACAGCCTGCCCTGCTGGCTGGTTTGGACCTGGTTGCCAGACGCGGTGCTCCTGTGCCAACGATGGGCTCTGTCACCCAGTGACCGGCCGGTGCAGCTGCGCCCCTGGGTGGACCGGCCTCAGCTGCCAGAGAGGTAGGTGGCCTGGTGTCCAGGCATCCCTCCCCACCCCTGATCCGACTGTGGTCACCTGCGCAGGGTGACCAGCCTTTGTTGCTCTGTTGCAGCCTGTGACAGCGGCCACTGGGGACCCGACTGCAGCCACGCCTGCAACTGCAGTGCAGGCCATGGGGACTGCGACGCCGTCAGCGGCCGGTGTGTGTGTGAAGCCGGCTATGTGGGCCCGCGGTGTGAGCAGCGTGAGTCCCAGCCTGGCCCGCACACGCATGTGCACATGCATGCTCATGTGCTCACTCACACGCAGGCTCATGTGCACACATACACACACACGTACGAGTGTCAGGGGGACCCAGCCCTGCTCCCTGTCCCCGAACAAGCAGGGGTCTCCTCATCTAAGCCCACCCCCAACCTCCCCCATCTGGCCCCCCTGCCACCCGCCACCGTCCTACCTGCCTGGGCTCAAGAGAGGGCCCACGTGGAGCAAAGGCAGCGAAAGATGGGTCAGTGGCACCCCAGGGGGCGCCTGCCACCTGTGAGAGGCGAGGAAAGTGTCTGCTAAGGACCAAGGACCCTGCCCTTCAGTGTCGACCCCCACCCTGGCTGGGCCGGTGGGTCTGGGTGAGCTGGGGGCTTGGCTCCTAGCTGGGAGGGATGCAGAAGCCTTGGGTAAGGGAGGGGCTTACCCTGCCCCACGGCCCAGGCCCTGCGCAGGACTGGGGCAGGCTACTGTACACCCAGCTGAGAGTCTGGCGTCTCAGGGTGTCCCCAGGGCTACTTCGGGCCGGGCTGTGGGCAGCGGTGCCAGTGTGAGCACGGGGCGGCCTGTGACCATGTCAGCGGGGCCTGCACCTGCCCTGCCGGCTGGAGGGGCACCTTCTGTGAGCGAGGTGAGTCAGGTGGGTAGAGGGTGTGGGAGGGCGGCGGCAGGCAGGTCTCGTGACCCCGGCGGTCTCCCATCGCCGCCCCGCCCGCAGCCTGCCCAGCCGGCTTCTTTGGAATGGACTGTGGCCGTGCCTGTGACTGCAGTGCCGGAGTCCCCTGTGATCCCGTGAGCGGCTCCTGCCTCTGTCCTGCCGGCCGCCAGGGCCCCCGCTGTGCCCAGAGTGCGTGAGGCCCCCGTCAGCCTTGGGCGCTGCCCGTTAGGGTTAGGGTCTGTCCTTGTGTGTGGCCACCCAGGTCAGAAGAAAGGGGCGCTAGACCTCAGCAGCCTGGGATCATCTGCTGCAGCCCCTCCTGGGGTCCATCACCCCCGGCCCCTGACCCCCTTCTCTCCTGCAGCCTGCCCAGCCAACACGTTCGGCCACAACTGCAGCCTGGCCTGCTCCTGCTTTAATGGGGCCTCCTGTGACCCTGTCCATGGGCAGTGCCGCTGTGGCCCTGGCTGGACAGGGCCCACCTGCCTGCAGGGTAAGCCCTGATCAGGAGTCTAGAGCCAGCTGTCATGCTTGTCCCTCCCTGGGCCGTGTAGGGTGACATGGGTGGGACTTGAGGGAGATCTAAACCTCTCTGGGCAGGGAGGGCGGAAGTCCATCTCCCTGCTGTGGGGTACCCAGGGAGGGAGGGAGGCCTTAGGACTCCTAAGGGACCACACCCTTCAGCGCTGAGCCCCCAAAGACTGGGCCAGTGGGCCCGGGGAGCCCTGGGGCAGCTCGTCCTAGAGGCAGCCCCCATTCCTGCCCCTAAAGTTCGGTGTTGGGCTTTGGGATGAGCCTGCAGGTCCGGTGGGCTGGCCCCCCGAGGGTTCAGGCCTCCGGCCTGGCTGGCGGGGAAACCACAGGTTGCTTCTCTCTCTGGCCTCAGCCTGCCCAGAGGGCCTCTATGGTGAGGACTGTCAGCTCTCCTGCCTGTGCCGGAATGGGGGCACCTGTGACCCAGTCTCAGGTCACTGCACTTGCCCAGAGGGCTGGGCTGGCCTGGCCTGTGAGAAGGGTGAGTGTCGGGCTGGTGGAGGAGGGGCCCTGGGGGTCTCGGGGGACCCAAGGCCACTGCCCTGGTCCCCTCCCTCTGACGGCTGCCTAGTGTTGAGGAGCAGGGCCCTGGGTGTGGCCTGTGGTTTCATCACCCCCAGGCGCCTATCCTTCCCAAGGACCCAGCACCCGAGGCTCTGGGTGCAGGAAGCATGAGCAGGGCAGGGGTACTGGGCCCCCAGGCATCACCCGCCCCGTCTCTGCAGAGTGCCTCCTGGGAGTCTTTGAAGCTGGCTGCCTGCAGAGCTGCGGGTGCCTCAACAGCGGCCTCTGTGATCCGCACACCGGCCACTGCCTCTGCCCAGCCGGCTGGACTGGGGACAAGTGCCAGAGCCGTGAGTGGGTGGCTTGGGGACCCATGGGGGAGGCCAGGAAATCCCTGGGGCCCCTCTGGGGTGGCCTCCATCATGCCAGAGTGTGGGGCCTCAGCAGTGTGGGCAGTGGGTAGGAGGGGGCAGGGCTGTGGTCTGAGCTCCCCGGGCCTTCTGCCTCTGTCCGGGGAGCCGCACGGAGCCGGACTAAGCTCGCCCGCCCCTTTCCCCACAGCCTGTCCCGAGGGCACCTTCGGGGTGCGCTGTGAGGAGCACTGCGCTTGCCGGTGGGGGGCCGCCTGCCACGCCGTCACCGGGGCCTGCCTCTGCCCCCCGGGGTGGAGCGGCTCGCGCTGTGAGAGCGGTGAGCCCTCAGCTCTGCTGGGGCCCAGGGTGGGGGCGGGTACTTCAAACGGCGACCCCTCGGGCTCCCGCCCCCCACCCCAGGGCTCCCCACCATCTCCGCCCACGCCTCCCCGCAGCCTGCCCACCTGGCTGGTTTGGAGAGGCCTGTGCCCAGCGCTGCCAGTGCCCCCCAGGCGCCGCCTGCCACCATGTCACCGGGGAGTGTCACTGTCCCCCGGGCTTCACGGGGCCCAGCTGTGAGCAAGGTGGGTGCCGGATGTGGGCAGGCCTGGGGGCAGTTCAGGCCACATGCGCTCCTGGGCTGGGCCCCAGAGCTCTGCCCCCAAGAGGGGCCCGGGGTGAGGGAGGGTGCCTTCTCCGGGCCAGGCCAGGACTGACACCTGCTGCCTCCCCCAGCCTGCCCACTTGGCACCTTTGGGGAGCGCTGTGGGCAGCAGTGCCACTGCCCCGGCGAGAACCAGGCCTGCCACCCTGCCTCGGGGGCCTGCATGTGCGCCCCTGGCTATCACGGCGCCGGCTGCCAGAAACGTGAGTGCTGCCCGGCTGGCGGCCGGGCCGCTGGAGTGATGGAGGGGAAAGGGGAGGGGCTTTGCGAGCGCCCCGCCCCTGGCAGCTGGCCCCTCCCCCCGCAGGGTGCCCGCCAGGGCGGTTCGGGCCTGGCTGTGAGCTGCTGTGTGGGTGTCTCAACGGGGGCTCCTGTGACGCGGTCACCGGGGCCTGCCGCTGCCCCGCCGGATTCCTTGGGACTGACTGCGGCCTCGGTGAGTGGCTGGGGTGTCTTCTCCCTGCATCTCAACAGGCAGGGCCACGCCATCCGGCCTGCCGGGCAGACAGCCCCAGACGGTTCCACTCCTTGGGTCCCTCGCTGGGACCGGCTGCAGACCAGGCTAAGCTGAGGGTTCGGTATGGCCAAAACGTCTCCTCGGCCTGCTCTGCCTGGCCGTGTGCTGTGCCCCCGACCCGGGCTGTGTCCACCAGGACCCCTGCAGAAACCAGCTGGCATCCTGCAGAGAGAAGGGCCTCTCCCTGAGTCACGTGGGAACTTTCCGACCGACAGTCTGGGGCTGGGGCTGGCGAAGGTGGGTGGGGGCACTGTAAGTCACTCACTGTAGCGTGGGCCCGGCCCCCTACAGAGCCTGCAGCTGAGGGAGACACCAGGGAGGGCAGGGGGCTCAGCAGCAGGCGGCCTCGACCTGTCTGGGAAGACAGGGCGGGAGTCTCCACACCCAGCCTGCCGTGGCCCAGTCCCGGCCCATCTGGGTTGACAGAGCAGAGGCAGGGGATCCAGCCAGGAGTGGCCACCCTCCCCTTTCCTCCCGGCAGCCTGTCCACACGGCAACTTTGGCCCTGGCTGTGCCCACGTTTGCGGGTGTGGGCAGGGGGCAGCCTGTGACCCCGTGACCGGCAGCTGCTCCTGCCCACCTGGGAGGACCGGAGTTCACTGCGAGCATGGTGAGAACCTACTTGCTTGCTGCCTCGGGCACTTTGCATACATCACTACGTTAGCCATGGGGGAGCGTTGGTGACAGAGTGAAGCCGTGGGGTCACGGGAGAGCTGGGTCCCTTCTGCTAATCCCCAAGGTGCCCTGAGGATATAAGTGAGGGCTTGCTCATGTTGACTGCAATGCCCACTCGGGTCATCCGATAGTACCCCATATCCTGCTTTGACCCATGACCCTAGGACTCAGGCCATCAGTTGACCTCTCCAGTTCCCTGTGGCCAGTGGGGGATGAATAACTTCTGTCCCAGAGCCAGCCCCCAACCCCGAGCAGGAGGGGTCAGGCGACTGCTCCGTCTTGAGGATGGAGCCAGCCTCTTGGCTGATGTCCTCCTGGGACGGAGTCCTGCTGGCCCTTCCTCCTGGGCCCAGCAGCTGGGAACCCACGGAGAGGGAGACCCGGAGCACAGGCGATGGTGGGGCAACCAGAGTGGCCCCTGGGACCGTCGTGGGGTTCGTGCTCATGATGGTAAGCAGGTCCTCAGGCCGTGCCCACACTGCTTGGTCTGACCCCACACCCTGGTAGGTCTGAGCCCTCTGCCCCCTCTGGTCCTTTTCAAGGGGCTGGTCACACTCCCCCAGGTCCTGAATCCTGACTCCATCCAGGCCACACCTCCAGGGGAGAACGGCAGCTAGGGGTCAGAGTCTGAAAGCACCACCTGGAGTGTGGGGCTGCCCAGCCTCCTCCGAACCTGGAGGGTGCCTCCCCCCTAGGAAGACTTCCCTGACCCCCTCCCGCCTGGTGGACAGGCACTCCCATGCCCTGGAGGGCCCTGGTCCCTTTCCTCCTGTGTTACTCTCAGCGCTGGCTCAGTTCTGGCCTCTGAGGAAGATGGATGAACTGGCAGGATGTGGTTGGTGCCGCTTCCTGGCATGTGTGTGCCTGGGGGGCAGAGGGGGCGGGGAGGAAGTGTTTGTTGAATGACTGTCGGATCACGTGGGAGTGTCCTGGAGCATGTCTGGCTCCAACCAGAGCTCTGAGCAGGCCCACTTCGTCCCTAGGCTGCCCCCAGAATCGGTTTGGTGTGAACTGTGAGCATGCGTGCTCCTGCAGGAATGGGGGCCTGTGTCATGCCACCAACGGCAGCTGTTCCTGTGGCCTGGGCTGGACGGGGCCGCACTGCGAGCTGGGTGAGTCTGGGCCAGCCTGGGGGCGGCAGCGTGTGTGAGGTGGAGAGTCGCTGCCTATAGCGGGTGAGGCCATGCCCGGTGTGGCAGGGGCTGGGTGCGGGAGGAGGGCCATAGTTTAGGGGCGATCATGGGGAGGCACCCGGCTGCCGGAGGGCCGGGCGAGGATCCCAGGGTCACCTGGGTGAGGCTAGTGCCCCTGCTGTCCCGTGACAGCAGGCTGACCCCCCGGCCCCTCCTCAGCCTGCCCTGCTGGGCACTACGGTGCTGCCTGCAGCCTCGAGTGCTCCTGCCACAACCACGGGACCTGTGAGCCCACGTCGGGGGCTTGTCGCTGCAGCCCCGGCTTCTACGGCCAGGCCTGCGAGCACCGTGAGTTGTAGGGTCAGGCCTCTGCACCCCTGGGCGCACACTCCTCCCCTTTCCGCGTCACTCCTTGTGGCGGCCCGATGCGATGAGGCCTGACCCAGCTTCGGGGCAGAGGGCCACAAGGGCAGGCTCTGGGCCTGGGTGGGAGGAAGCGGGTGCCAGCCCCAAGCCCGTCCTTTGCTCTCTCTGGGCAAACTGAGTCAGGGGCTCCGATCCGGGTCTCCCTCAGCCTGTCCCCCCGGCTTCCATGGGGCTGGCTGCCAGCAGACGTGCCAGTGTCAGCATGGTGCCCCCTGCGACCCCATCAGCGGCCGGTGCCTCTGCCCTGCTGGCCTCCATGGCCAGTTCTGCGAGCAGGGTGAGTGTCCGTGCCCCCACGCACTCCCACCTGGTCCCCTTGCCCTGGGCTCGGGACAGAGGATGCTGAGCCAGCGCCCCTTCCAGGGTGTGAGCCGGGCTTGTTTGGAGAGGGCTGCGGCCAGCAGTGTGACTGCAAGCTTGGGGTGCCCTGTGACCCCGTCACCGGCCACTGCCTGTGCCCCCCTGGGCGCACAGGGACCACTTGTGACTTGGGTGAGTCAGGGATGCCGCTCGATAGGGGCAGGGGTGTGGGTCTCTGTTGGTGGAATCGACTGTGTTTCTGGAGCCCACCTGTGTCACGTCCTGGCCTGGGCACATCCTCCTTTCCAGTCCCTCTGCTGGCGCAGTGGCTCACAGAGGGCCCAGCACCAGGGTTCCTGCTCGGGGTTGTCGAGGCCCGTTCTGCCTTACAGCTTCCCCCTGAGTCCCTGGGGGGCCTCTCCCTGGGGTGTGGGGGCTTTGGTCCTGGGGAGGGGCCCCTGGTGAGGTGGGAAGGAAGCCTCCCAGATGGGCCAGCTGGCCTGCGCGGGCTCTGTATCTCCTCCTCAGGGCTCTTGGCCGTCTTGCCCCTAGGGAGCCTCTCTGACCGCCAGCTCCCCTTCGCCGGCCTGGGGGCTGGTGGGAATATGGGGAAGAGATTCTGGGCCAGTGCCCGGCGCCCAGCACTTTCCCACCTGAGGGCTCACACAGGACAAATCTAAGGCTTGAGGTCTTTGCTCCTGCATGCTCCCTGCGGGTATCCTGAGGCCTGCGGTCCCAGCCCCGGGTGGACTGGAGTGGCACTCAGGCCTGTCCCTCCCACCACTTCCACTCCACCCACAGGCTGCAGGAGGGGTTACTTTGGGCCTGGCTGTGCCCTGCGCTGCTCCTGTGGGGGTGGAGCCAACTGCGACCCTGTCAGCGGGCAGTGCCTCTGCGTGGACGGCTACACAGGGCCCACGTGCCGGCAGGGTGAGTCGGGTTCCGGGGGCGAGTGAGAGGGGGACAGGGTGCTCGTGGGGTCAGGTGAGTGGCACGAATGTCACCATCTGAGTGCGATGCCCATGGTGTCTGCCTGGCCTCTGCTGGACAAAGTGTGGGCCTTCCAGCCCCTGGACCGTGGATGGGACTCAGCAAACAGCCAACCCAAGAGCGGCAGGCATGGGCTCAAACTGCAGAGGGTGGAGACCCCTTGGGCAGGGCTGGGTGAACTGCTGACACAGCCCCCTGCCACCCCTTCCTCACCCTGCATGTGTGAACCAGGGCATGACAGTGTACCTACCCAAGGGTGCGTGTGTGCAGTAGCACAGGTGTGTGCTCCAGTCTTCCCAGCTGGCACTAGTGGTGAAGAACCCATCTGCCAATGCAGGAGACATAAAAGAAGCGGGTTCAGTCCCTGGGTTGGGAAGATCCCCTGGAGGAGGGCATGGCAACACACTCCAGTATTCCTGCCTGGAGAGTCCCATGGACAGAGGATCCCGGCGAGCTGAAGTCCATGGGGCCGCGAAGAGTCAGACACGATTTAGAGATTAGACATGCAGCACGTGCTCCAGTCTGCATGCTAGCACCTGTGTCTCCCAGCATGTGTGTGTGTGTGCGCTTCTGTGCACACCCACGGGCAGGGTTGGGGGTGGTGATGGCACCATGGCCCCTCAGCCCCCAAAGCACTGGGGGAGCCTGCTTTCTGCAGGCAGAGCTTAGAGTGCCCCTGCTCCTCTGGCCACCTCTGCCCCTCTGGTGTGCCCTGGTCACCTCGCCCAGACCCAGTCTGTTCCTGGGAAGCATTGTGTCTGCCAGGGGAGACCAGAGGCCGGCTTGGGGCCTGTACCAGGCAGGCCTTGAGATGGGGTGATGGGGGAAGCCAGGCTGCGAGTGGAGATTCCAGGCTGGGATCCTTGACCTGGGGACCCCAGACATGGTCTTATATTGTGAGTGCATCTTGTTGAGCCTCCCCAAGGCAGTCCTGGTCCCTAAGCGCCTTTAGGGGAGGGATTCCACCTCCTGAAGAGGAGGGGGTTGAGTAGGTGGAGACTGAAACTTGTGGGGCTGGTGCTGGGACGAATGATGCCCACAGCGGCACCTGGTGGTCAGGTTCGGTACTGCACCAGAGGCATTCTAGGTGGCCGTGACGTTTACCCTGGGGTGAGGTTGGGGGGGGGGGCGTCAGGAACTAGGGGTGCCCCTGCCTGAGCCCTGCTGGAAAGGAGAACAAGAAGGGCCTCACTGCTCCTACCCTGGAGTGGACCCCACAGGGCCTGTAGTGAAGCCCCTCTTCATCCAGTCCTAAGTCCTGCCTCCCCACCCTGTATGTTGGCGGGGAGATGCTGTGCAGGGAGAGAGTGGGGATCCCTGCAGCCTCACTGCCCCATGACTGCTGCCCACCGGAGGGAGGGGCACCAGCGTGTCTGTCCGCCTGCAGGTGGACCCTCCCAGCTCCCGGAGAGCCCATCTCCAGCCCTGGGCCCAGGTAGGCGGGCCGGGGGCATCCCTGTGTTGCCAGGAGGGTGGCACTTGCTGGCGTTACAGCCCCTTACCTGCAGACTAAGGCCAGAGGAGGGAGGGGGATCCAGCTCTTGCCTGTAATCTGGGCCCCCAGGGTGGCAGGGTTTTTAAAACCTGGACCTCAGAGATGAGTCAAGGCTGGAGCTGGAAGGACAGGAGGGGCGGCAGGAAGCCTGAGCCCAGGACTCAAAAGCCTTGGAGAGTTTCCTCCCACCCCAGGGCTGACCTACTTCTTTCCTGCCCCTGCAGTGGCCCTACAACCAGCCTCCCACCAGACCTGGGCTCAGCAGCAGCCTAGAGAAGCACTAGCTCAGGGGCAGCCCCCGCTGAGGCTTGGCTCCCAGGGGCCACTGAGGGGACCTGGGGGCTTTGGTGTCCACTGAGGAGGGACGTGCGGGGGCCAGGACTCCGGCCCCACCCTGGTCTCCGAGGCCTGTGGACAGTGGCGCAGCCTTCCACTCTGCAAGGATCTTCTGACCACGAGGATGGAGGCCCTGCCTGGCCCGCCCTGAGGATCATAGTGTGGAGGAAGCCGCACCTGCCATGCCCCCGGGTGCGACTGCAGGCAGGTGTGGGGGCAGGTGCCGGCATGGGGCCCTTACTTGGAGCAAGTTCTTCTGGTGCTAGGCCTGGGACTGCTGCAGTTCAGTCTGTTTACCTGGAAACAGATGCTGGTGCTAGGCCGGGCCATATTTATGGAAGGTATTTATGGGCAGCCAGACCCTGGGCACTGGAGGGCTGCCTGCCTGCTGCCCGACCTGGGAGGCCTTGACTCAGGCCTCTGGGTGGGGCTTCGGTACCCTGTGAAACCCAATAAGTTAAGAAAGGAGCAGCTACTTCTTTGAGGCCTGTGTGCTTGCTGCTTTGTACGGGCTCCATGTGGTGGCCTCCTGGGACCACCGGCATGAGTGGCCTGACCAGAGAGGCCCGTGAGGCCCCTGGGCCTCCCTGGGTGCCACACAAGCAGTCAGGGTTTATCCTGGTCCCCGGTGCTCTTCAGGGCATGGAGCCCAGAGACCCTCCAAGTGCTGGCAACAGCCTGTATATGGGACGTGTGGTCCCCAGGGGAGGAGGGCAGGGTGCTGCTAAGGGCAGCTTGGGTGTCCCCAACTCCTCCCCCTGCCCTGTCTTCAGGGTAGAGCCAGCGGAGATGGTTGGACCCAGATTGTCACACTGGACACTTAGGTCTGGGCTGGAGCCCCCTCCCTCCTCCAGCATGAGCCCGGGTAGCTGATTGCTCCAGGCGCAAAGAATCTCATGGGGCAAAGCAGGGTGGGTTCTGGTAAACCCTGTCCTCTTAGACGGACAGCGAGTGGACAAGCAGTAGCAGATGAAACCGAGTTAATGGGCCACTGTTTTAAGACTTTGAGGTACATATATAGAATCCATATCCCAGAAAGTGTCAGGGACAGTGCAGGGATAATGGGATGCAGGTCAAGAAGGACCATCGTCAGGACTGGGCGTGGACGTGTGGAGGCTGGAGTTGCCGGGGTGGGGGATGGGGAGGGTGGCAGAAATCTAGCCAAATACCAGGTTTTCCAGCTCAGGACCCTCCCAGTAGGCGTCAGGGAGGCAGAGAGAGAGAAGATACAAAGGAAAGGTTAGTGGAAAAGGATGAGGGAAGTGTTAGCACTTCTGAAGCCTTAGAAAAAGAAGGGAAAAACCATCGACACAAAGCACCAAGCTCTCAGGTCCAAGTTGGATGATCTCAGATCGAAAGTGCTCATACTGGAAATAAAATTTAAAACATTTTAAAGCCATTGTCTAAGGAATTTAAAGAATACTAGTAACAAAGAGACATTCTAAAAATGCCCAGAAAAAGCGAACAGGAGTCAGAGTGACAGCAGACGCTCCAGTGGAAACACTGAGGCAAGAAGGTGGTGATGCCAGTTTCAGAGTGTCGAAGAAAAGACTTCGAAACTTGAATTTCATGGCCTTCAACTGTGTGTCCTGCTAAACTGTCCTTGAGAAGAAAAGTGGATATTATTCCTGGGTGTCCACAGCCTCAGTGGGCACCATGTGAGAACCACACTTGAAAT
Source organism: Oryx dammah (assembly GCF_014754425.2). Lineage (NCBI taxonomy): Eukaryota > Metazoa > Chordata > Mammalia > Artiodactyla > Bovidae > Oryx > Oryx dammah. Next base: position 31,063,987 of record NW_024070205.1, on the reverse strand, counting down.
TACATTCAGAGGAAGTTTTCCATTAAGAATGGAAAGCATGAGATAATCATTATGTTTCTTATATGACCTAGTGATTTCTTGTTTAGTCGCTAAATTGTGTCCGACTCTTTTTGTAACCGACCCTCGACCTAGAGTTTAAGAGAATGAAACAGGCACCGGGAAGCCAGGCAAGGTGGAGCAGAGGAAGGGAGAGACACTGGTCTTGTTCACTCGCTAAGTTGTGTCTGATTCTTTGACCCCATGGACTTCCTTCCCTGTCCTTGACTATTTCCAGGAGTTTGCTCAAATTCACGTCCATTGAGTTGGTGATGCTATCCAACCATCTCATCCTCTGCTACCCCCTTCTCCTTTTGTCTTCAGTCTTTCCCAGGATCAGGGTCTTTTCCAATGAGTTGTCTCTTTGCACCTGGTGGCCAAAGTATTGGTGCTTCAGCTTCAGCATCAGTCCTTCTCGTGAATATTCGGGGTTGATTTCCTTTAGGATTGACTAGTTTATCTTGCTGTCCAAGGGACTCTTAAGAGTCTTCTCCAGCATTACAACTTGAAAGTATCAATTCTTTGGTGCTCAGCCTTCTTATGGTCCAATTCTCACATCTGTACATGACTACCGGAAAAACCATAGCTTTGACTAGATGGACCTTTGTCAGGAAAGTAATACCTTTGCTTTTTAATATGCTGTCTAGGTTTGTCATAGCTTTTCTTCCAAGGAGCAAGTGTTTTTTAATTTCATGCCTGCAGTCACCATCCACAGTGATTTTGGAACCCAAGAAAATAAAATCTGCCATTGTTTTCATTTTTCCCCCATCTATTTGCCATGAAGTGTTGGGACCAGATGCCATGATATTAGTTTTCTGAATGTTGAGTTTTAACCCAGCTTTTTCTCTGGTCAGAGGCAGCCAAACCCTCATGTAGACTGGACTTGATAAGGTACTGTGACCTCCACAGAAGTACTAATAGGAAGTTTAACTTTTAAACTGGAGGAAATGTCATCTCTCTAATGGAAGGCATGGAAGGAGGAAGAGTCAAGCAGAATAAGAAAGTAGGTGAAAGCCTAATTGAAATGGTTACAGATGGTCAAAATCAGGCCCCTAGACTGCATTAAACATTCTTCAACATTTTATTGATAAAACACGTACCTGAAAGGAGAGAAATATAAACATCCAAAGTAAACCAAAAGCTGGACAATGAGTTTTGATATTTTAAAATGGTGTGTGCAAAGCATAGTACGTGACTGTATGTAAATATCTTCATATGCATGCATGAAACATAGAGGCTCAGAGACTCATAAAGCAGTGGTGGGTTTAACAGATGGAACTAATTAAACTGGTGATTTTCAATGTGCTATTTATTAATACAAAAGTCAATACAAAAGCAAGACACAGCAATGATAACATTTTAATTATCTTTATACACATGATATATATATGCCTATATTCACTTATTTATATTTGTACATATACACAGCTATATTTAGGTCTATAAACTTCATACTCAACCAACAGAAAATAATGGAACATTTAACAAAAATTTCTTCTTTGAACAGTAATAAAGAAGAAAATTTAACACGGTTGATAATATTTTTTTAAACATTAAGCAAGAAAAAAATACAGAGGGTGGGAAAATTAACTATAGACACAGAGAGTCAGATATAAAAGGGAATATTATGAACAACTAGGTACCAATAACTTTGAAAACTTAAAAAAAAAAAAGGATACATTTCAGGAAAATATAAACTACCAGAAACAGTGTAAGTGGAAACAAAAAACTTGAATAAACCAATAATTTAAGTAAACGCAAATAGTTGTCACAGCTCCACCCCCCCACTCCCACCCCTTCCCCCTACCCTGTCACCACCCCAGGAGGGCTGGATCATATGTTGGTGGAGGGGCTGGGCCAGACCCCTGAGACACGCACTTGTCTGATGTGAGTTGTTCCAGAAATACTAAGTAGAGGAAACGACTCAACTCGTTTCAGGAGGCCAGTACCAACCAGCTTCTCCAACAGGTGAGGGCAATGTGAGAAAAGAAGTTTACAGACATGTATGCAGAAAGACTAAGTAAAATACTAGCTGCTCATTAAAAAAAATAACATCCACTTGATCCAAAGGGACCTGGACTTGATGGAAACCCAAGGCGGGGACTGCCCTGGCGGCCCAGTGGTTAGGACTCCGTGCTCCCACGGCAGGGGACCCCGGTCGGGGAACTGACATCCCACATGCCGCAGAGCACGGCCAAAATAAATACATGAATTTACCTAGAGCAAATAGAAAAAAGCCACACAAGGACTTTAACATCAGAAAATGTGCCCAGGTGTTTGGGTGAGATGAGTCATGAGTCTGGGTAGAAGCAGAAAGAGCTAGGCACCCCTTTCTTTTAAAAAAAAAAATTAGTTGAATTGGAGGCTAATTACTTTATAATATTGTAGTGTTTTTTGCCATACATTGACATGAATCAGCCATGGGTGTACGTGTGTCCCCCGTCCTGAACACCCCTCCTGCTTCCCTCCCCATCCCATCCCTCTACACTTCTTTCTGATGAAAGTTCCTAGAAAACAGAGAGGCACTTTCTCGATGCTGGCTGTGTGCCAAGAGTCTTCTGTGAGCCGAGCTGGGCAGGCGATGGATTCCGGGTCTCTGCCCCAGGCCACTCGGGGCTCCTTGTCCCCTCTCTGGGCTCCTGCCTCCCCTCCCCCATTACTGGTCTCCATAGCCTTGAAGTGACAGCCTGTGTCCTTCCTAGGACTGGGGGCGGAGACTTGGCTTGAGTCATGCTGGGGCCACTCAGATGGGATTTGGGTCAGGCCCAATAACCCTTGTGGGAAGAATGAAGATATTCCCTCAGAGGTGGAGAATCAGATCATCACTCGCTCCTCCTGACCCCAGCAGAGCCTGGGAGACCCCAGGACACGGCCCTGGCTTAGACAAAGAAGTAAGCGGTGTCGGGCCTGCGGGGAAAGGAAGAGGGCAGGAGATAGATGAGCAGGATTTAAGACTTCGGCAAAGTGGGCCATGAAATCATAGAGATGATAAGAGACACGTAAAAGCTGTAAAAATCTATAGCTCTTCAATGCCACTAGTAGACAGAATACAACATAAGATTCCACTTGACTTGGCAACAGGCCCCAGAAATACCAGAATTTATCTGGTGAAAAGATGTGAAGCCCTGCCCTTCAGTTTCAGAAGATCTCGGGGTCAGCCTTCAAGTCCACTGGGTTCCAGTGACCGGGAGGACAGGTGGCAACTGTGGGAGTGGGTAGGAGTGTGTGGCACAGATGGGTCCCATGTCAGGACCTGCATCCACTTCGCAGAAGGAACCCAGCTAAGGTTGCAGACCCCAGGTCAGTAACCGAGGACATGCCTTGGAGCTTTTCCATCATACCAAAAACGTGCCTGGAAAAGGATGGGTGGGGGCTGGCCTGCCCACCTGAGAGTTGGGAAGAGAAGGGGCAGGGGTGCTGCAGGGCTTACACAGCGACGCAGTCCACCCACTTCTGCCAAGGGTGCACACATGTGCGTGCACACACACACCCCTTTGCTCTTCACCCTGGTCACCAGATTGCCCCCCAGCAGCTCCAAGAAAACAGTAGAGAGCTCACAGGTAGGAAAATGGAGCCCCTAGATTCCCACCTGTCCAAGGGGGAGGAGCTGGGCCTGATCTCTGGTGACCCCTCCCCCCATGATCATGCCTCTCACACTGAGCCTGGCCCCGCACCATCCTGCAGATGCCCTGCTCAGGATGGCCCTTCCAGCTGCCGGAGGCCCCCTTCCAGCTGCCAGAGGCCAGAGGCCCTGTAGGTCACCTTGGAGGTTAAAAGGAGCTGCCCCTCCCTCCTGGTGTGGAACACCCCCGCCACGAGGTTCAGTGGGCGGGGCCTGGATGAGCTCCACCCTGCTCAGGCCCCTGCCGGCCTTCCTCCTGCAGCCAGCCCTAGGGATGGATGGAAGGGACAGAGGGCGGGTCTCCCCCAGTCAACCTCTTCTGGTCGCAGCAGGGATCCACACCCCGGCTGTCATAAGGATGACAGGGCCCCAGCAGGGCTCTGGCAGATCATCAGAACACTGGGAGTCCCCACCCCAAGGACAATACTGCCAGGGCCCAGAGAGGCACTGGGCATGGGCTGGGAATTGGGAGGGCTGGCAGGGGGCTTCCCAGGAGAGTGGACCTATCCTTCTCACACCTAGCCCAGCAGAACCCTGCCACCAGCTGGCCATCACCCTCTCCTGGGGAGCAGGACATTTCTCCCCCTGCCCTGAGGCCAGGCCAGCACACCTCTACCCACCTACAAGTACCAGGGGGTCCTTGGTGAGCAAACCGGCTGGGAAGTGGGGCCGTTAAGGGAGGGGAGGGATGGGGGTCACCCTAGTGGGGCTCCGCCACAGTTTCTGCCATGTCCCCGAGTCCCCAGACCCACTGACCAGGCTCAGCTTCAAGGGGCTTCATGGGAATGGCCCTGCCTACGACGTTCCAGGTGGAGAGATGGGCAGGGCCAAGGACTGGCATAGGGTGACCATGAATGTGGGCCCAGACAAGCTCCTGGGGCCCAGCACAGGTGACCACACACAGGGGGCCCAGTTACATGGCACTTTGGGAATTTTGCAGGGACTGCTGTAGCCTTTGCTGGGGCCACAAATGCACAAATCCAGATGTTAAAGAAATACTTTAATGTCTCAAAGTCACAGCTTCAGTGCTGGCACCGCAGGGTCACCTCCTCCAGTTGGCCCACCTCTGGGAACATGGGGCAGCCCTGGGCACTTAGGCTGGGAGGGAGATTCCTCCAGGTGATTCCCACACACCCACCGCCTAACTGCCCCCTGGGTGCACAGGGGACAGGACAGGGCAGCCAGGAGCTGAGGGAGGGTGAGGCCAGTGAGCAGGTCAGGCAGGGCTCCTCCCGGGGACATAGCCTGGGGCCAGGGCTGGCACGGCTCCCGAGCTCGCCTGGAGGATGCTCCCCCGAGGTCGTGTGACCATCTTCCTTGGAAGTGTCCAGAGCCCATGCTGCAGCCCACAGGGCCTTGGACCTTTCAGGCCCCAGGGGCCAGCCCACCGCACTCCCTAGGAACAGGTGGGGCCACTTGCTGGAGCATGGACTGACACTGCACGGCTGCAGCCTGGCCTGGTGAGGTGCCGGCAGACCCAGCTACACGTCCGTCTCCACGCGCAGCCGCTCCATCCTGCGCACGTTGCCCTCCACAGCCACGCGGCTGGTGATGCTCTGGGCGAAGTCCTCGGGGAACCAGCCCGTCTCTCCATCCCGCAGCCTCTCGCCATAGAGCCATCCTGGATCAAGACACCCGGCAGGTGAGGGTGGGGCCCCTAAGTCGGGTCCTCAGCCCTCAGAGCTACCATTCCAGAAGATGCCAGGGTCAGGCATCCCTTGGAGCTGACCCTGCCCAAATCAGCGACCTTGCTCAAGGTCACGTGGACAGCTGGTCTTCCAGCAGGTGCTCGGCCCCGACACTGGCCTCAGGGGCTGAGCTCACTCCAACCAACCTGGCCCGTCCTGAGCAGCTGCTCGCAGGGGCTAATCTCCTGCTTAGGACACAGAGTGCCCAGGAACCCACTTCCGAGCCCGAGACTGGTTCATGTGAAGACATCCTTGAGGGAGGCTGTTGAAGGGGTCCCTGGACCCAGTGTGAGCCCATGTAGTGCTTGCTTCTCTAGGGGTCTTGGGGCAGCTGCCCACACCAGTGTGCTCTGGACTGTGGGCAGGGTTCTCAGACTTTCACTCAGCACCAGCCTGCTGGCCCCTCCTCTCTGCCCGCCCCATGCAAACCCCAGGCCCATGGTCCCCCACCCGTGCACCCTCCAGGCCCATCACCCGCCCTGTGTACAGCCCCCAGGCCCATCGCCCCCATGCACCCCCGCAGGCCCATTGCTCCCCTGCCCAGTGGGCCCCAGGCCCATCACTCCCCTGCCCAGTGGGCCCCAGGCCCATCACCCCCCCATGCACCCCCCAGGCCCATCTCCCCCCACCCCGTGCACACCCCCCAGGTCCCTCTCCCCCCTCTGTGCACCCCCCCAGGCCCATTGCCCCCCATGCACCCCCCTCAGATCTATCACCCCCCCCGTGACACCCCCAGATCCATCGGCCCCCTGTGCACCCCCCCAGATCCATTGCTCCCCTCTATACCCCCTAGGTCCATCATCCCCCATGCACCCCCCAGGTCCATCTCCCCATTCCGTGCACCCCCAGGCCCGTCGACCCCCCCAAGACCCCCTAGGCCCATCACCATGTGCTCACCATCTTCCTGCTCCAGGATCAAGACCACGTCCGCCTGCTGCAGTGTGATCTCGTCCACCTGCTTGGCCAGGTAGGCCTTAGTGATCTCCACCTGGAGTAGGTCTGGGGAAGGCAGGCATCAGCGGCAGGACTGTTCCAGGGAGGGGGTGGGCAGGGTTCCTGTCCAAACGCACCCCCTGTGGCCTGGTCTCGGTGGAGGCCGGGGGCCCCCAGGTGTCCCAGCACATGGTCACCGGGCAGCTTTCCTCCACTAAAGCCAGGACCCCTCCCAGGCTTCAGGACCTGTTGCTCTCGCTTTCAGCACCAGCAGAGGGCGCTCCAGGCATGTCAGGGGCCAGGCAGGGCTGGGGCTGGGAAACAGCTCTATGGGCCAATCCACTCCAGCTCCTTGGCCTCAGTTTCCCCCGTCACTTGGCAGCCGGGACGACGAGGTCCTGAGCCAGTGCTGGGTCTCTGTGCCCAGATGGACACGCACGTAACTGGGGTGGGGCCCCTACCTGGCAGGTCACCCTGGGGCAGACTGCTGGGTGGACTGGGGGCTGGACAGCACCTCTTCACTCCAGGCTGACCCCTGCCCCCGGGCAGGGAAGGGGCTGTGAGCCCTGCTGGTTGCAGGGGCAGGCTCTCACCTCCTTTGTTTGGGGGGCCCCGCGCCTGCCTCTCCCGTTGCGTGAGTGCCGTGATCCACCGTGCGCGGTCACTCCTGGGGTGAGAGGGCCCATGAGTGAAGCCTGAGGCTGATTCTACCTCTGCTTCATGCCCCTCAGCCAGTGTGACATGGTGGGAAGATGGGGGTCCCTGAGCCCCCACAGCTTGCGAGGTGTGAAGGCAGTGGGATGAAGATTTATGCTGCCCAGGCACCCTTTGGTGAGCCGATCCTGAGTAGGAGGTCTAAGTGGGTGGCCCCCCTGGTTGGCCTGACCCACTGCGCTGGGGTGGGGCCGAGGTGCAGGAAGTCACACTCAGGAAGGAGCAGCATGCAGGCCTCCCCCGGGCAGGCTGACCTGGGGCCAGGCAGGGCCGGGGCTGGGAAACAGATTTACAGGCCAGTCCACTCCAGCTCAGTTGCCTCTGGCCACAGACTCGGGCAGCGGCTGCACCCCCACAACCTGGGCGGCCCTGTTTCCTGGAGCTGGTCTGGAACACCCTGCCCCACCGGCAGTCTGCTGTTGGAAACAGAGCCTTGGCTTCCCTCCTGGGAAGGGGCCCTGCTGGTGGAGTGTGGAGACATGGCCAGTACCCCTCTGTGTGCTGGTCCCCCCACTGTTCTGACCTCATTGCCCCCCACTGCCCCCACCCTGTGCTGCAGCCCTGCTGTCCTCCTGGGTCTGCTGGAGCTCCTTCCCCAGGGGCCCCACCAGGCACCCCCCGTTCCCTGCCTGTTTCCCCTTAGTCCTCACCTCCTTGGACACAAAGGACTGTTCAATCACACATTTTGCACCTGGCATCTCCTCCCCAACCCCAGGAGAGTGAACCGCATGAGAACTGGGCTGTCCCTGGCACAGTGCAGCACCCGGGAGCCCTGGATCAGGCATCCCATCCCCACGGAGCTCTCAGGGCCGCCCCTGCCTCCAGGAAGCCCTCGCGTCTTACGCGGAGTCGCAGGACAGCAGGATCTTCTCCCGGCGGCCCTCGCTGTTGTGCAGGAGGATCAGCTGGAAGGGGTGCGGAACAGAGGAGCTGCGGTTGCCACCCCCTGGCAGAGAGGCCTCCGAGGGCTCCATCTTCTGGACCTGGATGTGGTCCACCTGGGCATAGTCTTGGACCATGAAGCTATCCTCGCTGTAGGGAGAAAGGTGGCTGGCCAGATGCTGCAGGGGTCTGTGGGTAGCCTGAGGGCCACACAGTTGGAAGGATGCTCTCAAGGGCTGGCCCCAGCCCACCCGCCCCGGCTCCAAGGCCACAGCTGCTGACCGCTCCCCATCCCAGGACCATGCAGCCTGGCACCCAGGGGTGGGGCCCACCTCTTCTTCTTGGTGACCACGAGGACGTCATTGAACAGGAACAGGTAGCACGTGGGCCGGCTGGCGAGTTTCCGGAACAGCCCGGTTTCCTCCACCACGAAGAGCTCCCCACGCTTCAGCAGCCATCGGGAGGCAGAGATCAGTGGGAGGGACTGGGGGCCAGAGCGGAGATGGGGTAAGTCCTGAGGGGGGCAGGGAGGGACTGGGGGCAGGGCAGAGATGGGGTGAGTCCTGAGGCGGGGCAGGGAGGGACTAGGGGCCAGGGCAGAGATGGAGGTGAGTTCTGGGGGGACAGGAAGGGACTGGAGGGCAGGGCAGAGATGGGGTGAGTCCTGGGGGGGGAGAGGGGGGGACCAGGGAGCAGCGCAGAGATGGGGTGAGTCCTGAGGGTGGGGCAGGGAGGGACTAGGTGGCAGAGCGGAGATGAAGTGAGTCCTGAGGCAGGGCAGGAAAGGACTAGGGGCAGAGCAGAGATGGGGTGAGTCCTGGGGGGCAGGAAGAGACTAGGGGGCAACGCAGAGTTGGGGTGAGTCTCTCAGGGGCTCCTGGGATGAGTCTTGGGGGGCAGGGATTTGCAGCTGAGAGGACAAAGCCCTGCCTCTGAGAACAGGGTGACCAGGCCTCCCTGGGGCTGGACTGAGGAAATGAGAGTGAATATCCAGGCCTCAAACAAAGGGCCATTCAGTCTGTGGACAGGAGCCCCATGGGGCAGTAGCTCTGTGCCAGGCCAGGATCCAGATCCTGCCCAGCAACCCAGGATAGGCCTGTCCTGCCTCCAGCCAGGTCTGGGGGCCCACTGGGCACCTGCCGAAGGGCCCCCTGAACCAGGAGGCTTGGCCGCACCTATGCAGACCGCAAGGAGCCCTGATGTGCAGGACCACATCTGGTGTCTAGGGCCTTTCCTGTAAATGAAGTTCCTCCCCCTCCACGGCCTAGAGAACAGGCTGGGCTAAGGGGGACATGTGAGAGGCACAGGCGGGCAGGACACCTTGCCCCTGCCCACGTGTGTCTCACATCAACATGGCCAGCACCGACGCTCTGGCCTGCTAAGCTAGCGAGAGATGGGGAGAGGCAGACAGAGAAGACTTTGTAGGAAGGTGGTTGAGGGGAGCTGGGAGAGCCTGCCCACCAGCCTCTGCTCCCCAGACATGCCCCACCCCACATCCCACCCCTCCGGGGGCTCTGAGCCCCCTCGCCCCCACCTGGGCTCGCTGCTGCCCTGCCCACAAGCCCTCCAGTTTTGAGAGATGGGGGTAGTGGGTAAGAGCCCTGCTCAGGGGTCAGCCTGGCCTGAGTCTGGGTCTTTGCTCTGGTCGGGAACATATTTCACTCTAAACATGATCTCTGCTGCCCAGCCGCGTAGAGGATCAGGACCTCGGCCAAAGGTTCAAATGCCTCCTCTGTGAAGCCCACTCTGACCCACCCTCAAGGACCCTGCTGCCCTTATCTGAGCCTCTGTGTCCTCCCTCCATGGCTCCACAGTCTTCCCACCTGCCCATGGCGGGTTCCCATCCGGCTCCAGCCTGCCTGGCTGCCTCTGCAGACTGGAGATCAGCAGTTCAGTCTGCTTGATGATAAGCTGAGGCCCCGCCCACAGAGCTGCCCCAGGCTCCCTCTGAGTCTTCTGCCCACCCCTCTTGCCCGCAGGGCTCTGTTGCAGACAGGCTAGGGTAGAGCAGCAAGGTCAGTATGGGGTTGGGGGCAGAGGCTGCCTTCAGGCCATGATTCCAGCCAGCAGTTCCCACTGCCATGGGCAGCAGTTAGGGCAGCCCCTGGACCACACAAAGATGGGCTAGTCCGTGGGCTGGTGGGGGAGCTGTGGGGGCAGAGGTCTGAGCTCTGCCTGCTTGGGAGGCGCTGTAGGCTGCCGAGACCTCCACTACCAGACCTCCAGACCCGCCAGGGACAGGGAAGACTGAGCGGCTCTGAGGTAAGCCAGCCCTGGCTCCCAGTGCAGCTCACAAGGAGCCCTGGCCCGGGGTGAACCCTGCGACTGGGCCTGCCAGCTCCCCCAACTCAGCCGCCGGGTCTGCCCTCTGCTCCTGTAGCCCTGGGGGTGGGGGCACAGGCTGGAGACAGACCCGGCTGCCCAGCCAGCCTCAGGCAGGAGAGCTGGAGCTGGGCCCTGTGGCCAAGGGGGCTGCTCTCAGGTGGGGAAGGGGCTGGAGAGGCAGAGGCAGAGCTCAGTCCCAGGCTTCATGGTGGGGGTGGGGGGTCACCTCCAGAAGCCTGCCTCCAGCCTGCAGCCTGGGGACGGTGACCCCTGACCTCAGAGCAGGGCCTGGGCCGGGGCGGGATCGGGGGCACCTACCTTGACCTTGCTGAAGTCCAGCTGTGTGTGCAGCATGTACATCTGCTCCGTGCGCTCCATCTTGTGGGCACCCTCGTTGCACTGCTTCACCAGCTGCAGGGTGTGCACGGAAGAGCCTGGCACCCCACTCCCACCCCCCGTCCAGCCTGGCCTGGCCGCCCACAGCGCCCTCATGGCTGCCCTAGGCCCCGTCCTGCCCAGGCCCACTGACTGTGTGAGCTTCACTCTCTCTGGGCCTCAGTTTCCCCACCAGCACTTGGGAGGGAGCACCTGGAAACCCTCCCTGCCCCGCCCTCAGGGTCTCTGCCATCAGGCTGGGCTGGGTCCCTACCTCACATACCACCTCCCACCCTCACCCCTGGGCCCTCCTCACCTTGCTGATGGCCTTGAGCGCACGGCTGGCTGCCTTGTACCTCTCGGGGTGGCCCTGAGTCTTGAGACAGAGTGTCTGCAGGAAGACACCATCCATGAGAAGCCACGAGCAGCCTCCTGTACCCTGGCTCAGCGGTCTCCCTGGGGCAGGGGCTCCCCTACCAGAGCCAGACCTTGGGGACACTCAGAGGGCTCCTGCCAGGCCCCACCCCTTCAGTCCTTGGCTGTCCTCCTCCAGCAGGGAGGGCCCGAAGCCTCTATTTCTTCGTGTCCCAGAGGGCCCTGGAGGGTCTGATATCCTGTCTGCCTGGGACGCTGACCCACGGAGCACGGGCCACAGGCTGCCTCTCAGAATTCAGCTGGGCCCACGAGTGCATGCACACTGAGCCTGCCATGAGTGTACACCTGTGTACCTGTGTATGCCTGTGTAGTTTTCACCCCCACAAACCCCTCTGTCCCATGAGCTGGCATCTCAGAGCATGAGCCACTCCAGGGAGCCCCTGGGGATGGTGACGGTGTCTGGGTCACCCCAGGTCCACACAGGAAACTGACTGAGGGGCTCTGGGTAGGAGGCAGCCACAACCCTGGACTGACGCTCAGCAGGGGTCTGGGGAACACCAAATCAGACTCAGGACATGAAAGCACCCCGTGACCACCAAGGAAGTGAACAAAACCGGCCAAGTGCTGGAGCATCTCCCAGCAGAGAGAGCTCTGTGGGCAGCCATGGTCACCGTGGCAGTTAAAGTCTGTAACAGACACTCAGCGAGGTCAGGAGGGGTGATGCCAGGCTGGGGCCAGGGCTGTGCACTCACGTCGGTCAGGAGGGGCAGCCGGGTGACCCTCTGCATGGGCAGGATCAGGAAGGAAATCATGGGCAGACCCCCGCACGCCGGCCGCTGCTCGATTGCCCGCAGGGCCTCCCGGAAGGTGGCGTTGCTGTTTCTGCAACAGAGAACGAGGTCTCAACTGCAGCGGGCAGTGTGGCTGGTCCAGAATTTGGAATCGGAGGGAAGCCACAGAAGCTGGGCTGTGAGCAGTGAGGCAAGGGGCCTGCTCCTCCCGGGGCCCCCTCCCACCCTGCAGACCCGGGGCCGGCTCACGTCAGCCGCTGCAGGGCACGCTGCTGGTAGACCTCGTTAGAGCAGTAAGAGATGTAGGGGTGGAAGTGATGTTCCGCGTGCTCCTCCAGGATGTCGCTGATGTCCTCCACGCACACTTGCTCCTTGTGCCGCCGCTCCAGGTCCTCGAAGAATCTGCGGGGGTGGGGGGCCAGGAGCGGCTGGTCTGTCCACGGCCCCGTGCACACACACGGGCAAGTACATACACACAAGTACTGCAGTGCACACAGGGTGGGCTGGCTGCCCAAGGCGCTCCTGGGAAAACCCCAGATCTGCTCCTGAAACCTGAAATAACTGGGCGTATACCCATGGCCAAATCCAAGGCCACTCCCTGCGAGATTCTGGCATAGATTCTAATTGGCATCATGGGATGCAGACAGGTAGGACCAAGAACTTGTCGCTTTGACTTGATTCCCTAGAACTTGGGTCAGAACTGCCCACATCTGCCTGGAGGCCTGGCCCCCTCTGCCCAGCTCAGGGCTGGGGCAGGGGTTCTGCTCCTTGCAGGTGATTGCGAACCCCCAATTCCTGCTGGGGTCCCTGCTGAGGCTCATCCGTAATCCAGGACTCGGGAGGGAGATGAAGATAAATGAGTTTGGCTGGTGCTAACCCAGGGCTGCCTAGGGTTTCGCTCCCACAGGCAGCCATTGCCTTGTGGCTGGGCCTGGCTGGACCCGCGTTGGGTCTCTGGGGGTGTCAGCTGCTGGCTGGAGCCTCGGGCGCACCCTGCACAGCCAGAAGGTGCTGGACCCCGAAGCCTCATCACATGACCAGGCCCTGGCCAAGGCAGCTAGGGGCCTCCCACCCCAAGAGCTCTGTCCCTGAGCAAAGCCCTTTGTCCCGAGGCTCATTCCCATGCCAGCTGCTCGGACCAACCCTGGGCTCCAAGCTACAAGCTTCTCTACCCACATTCGACTCCCAGAGCCTATTGAGCAGGGCTGCCAGGACCAGCTGGGGCGGTGTCTGGGAGATAAGACAGCCGGCTGACCTTTGAGGGCAGAGAGCAGAGTCCCGAGCCAAGATCTGCCCCACACGGGGACACTGGCTGGCCCACACCCCTGTGAGGAGCCACCAGGCCCAGGCAGCCAGTCCAGCAGGGTCCTTACCATCCTCCCGGGGTGAGTGGGGGGAGCAGGGAGAAGGTAGGGAGGAGGGCCCCGGCTCCAATTCTGAGGACACCAAGGAGCCCCCAGCAGCCTCACCCAGGACCTGTGACAGGTCCCTCTACCCCGGAGGAGGATAGGAAACCGCACCAATCTGTGGCCCCCTCCCCTGGGGCCCTGGACTCTTATTATCCTTGGTAAGCCTGGTGAGGGTCTCAGGGAGGGGGAATGAGGCCTGGCTTGGGGGTGGGCCCCAGCCTGACCCTCTACTCATGAAGGGGCTGCCCCTCCTATAAGTGGGAGCATTCTGAGAATCCTCACTTGGGGCAGATGGGGATCCCCACCCCCAGATCCTACCCCGAGAGGGAGGCCTGGCTGCCTGGATGCAGGACCACACACACATCTGTGTGCACAGGCAGCGCACACTGGTCAGCGCCTCTCACAGGATAGCTGGCCCTCAGCAGCTGACCCCAAACAGCCAGTTTCTGGGGAGGCCACTGGGAGTGTCTAAGAGCTACCAGGGCCAGGTCAGGGGTCAGGGAGGCTGGGACGCCCCACTAGGGGGCAGGGATGGAGCCTGGGGTCTGTGGAGAGCAGAGAGCAGGGTCCATGTGTTCAGCCCCGCCACGCTCAGGGACACAGGACAAAGGTCAGAGCTGCGGAAGGGGGAGCCCACCCCAGGCCCTCACTGAGTCAGGGCCTTCAGACTTCCCATGGCCGGTCATTGGAGTCCCGCGGGAAGTGCCATCCCAGGGATGAGACGGTCCTGGATTCCATGGGGGCCCTGGGGCAGCAGAATGGGGGATGCTCAGTGAGATGGATCATTTCCCACACTTCGCCCCTGTCTGCAAGGGGGTGGGCGTGGGACCCACCCCTTAGGTTAGGGAGAGGATGCCGAGCTCAGGGAGACCGCAGAGAGTGTGATGGGGATGCCTAGGATGCAGGGCAGTGCGGAGCTGGACCACATGGGTGCTGACTGGACCTCACCCTCCACGGAAGTAAACATACACAGACACACAGACTTGCTGCCAAACACGCACATACACACGCACGTACACACGCACAGGCCCAGGCAGGCCTGCAGCTGCGCACCCGGCCCCTCCTCCACCTCCCGGCCCTGCAACCAGAGCCCTGGGCCGGGCCCCAGACGCCTCCTTGTGGAATATGCCCCGGGGCTGCAACTCAAGGCTGCCCCCGCCCGCTCTGCTCCGCAGGCACCTCATGCCTCATCATTGGCCCTCTGCGTTCATGCGCCCTGGGGCCAGCTCCTGGTGGCCGCAGGGCCCTTGAGGCTCTTGTGCTTCCTGCCCCCGCAGATGGTAGGTCCATCCACACTGCAGACGAGGGTCACTCGGAGCCCCGGACTTCCCACCCTCCTGAGAGCCTGGGCCACTGCCAGGGTGCTGGGCTGGGCCTCACCTCCGGCTGGCGCTCAGGACGTCTGTGATGTTGGAGAAGAGGTGGTGGTGCTCCATCTGGGTCATGGTCGCCCGCAGCTCCCGGGACTGCAGGAACTCGGCCACCAGGATGCCGAGGCTGTGCTGGTACGAGAACTCGGACGTGAGGATCTCGAAGATGGCCTGGGGTGAGAGCAGAGCGGATGTGGGGCAGCCATGTCCCCTGGCCCTGCCCGGAGCCACCCCACCACACAGGGGGCCTGGCCCAGGGTGTGTTGGTGACAAGCACTCAGGCTGTGGGGATATGATGGGGGCGCAGGACTTGGGCCCCATGGACAGGACATGAGTGGGGCTGTCAGCACAGCTGTTGGGGCTGGGGCCGGGTGGTGAGCCACTCTCCTGGGTTTGCACTCTGGCAAGGACTCCCACCCTCGTGTGGAAAGTGGGTAATGGTAGTCACTCCCAACCCTCACCATGCCCAGGGCATCAGCCATCATTGGTACCAGGAGGCGGCCAATGAGTGAGCGGGTGACATCACCATGGCTGCTGTCCCTGCCTCCGCCTGGGCTGTCAGAAGCAGGCACACCTGCCCACCCCGTACCTCCTGCCTCTTGCGCTCCTCGGCTGGAAGCTGGTCCAGGATGCCTGACTCCACCACCTGCAGACAGCAAGGCTTGAATCACAGGATGTACCTCCCAGATGCTCATCCCCTCGTCGGACCAGAGCCAGCATGGATGGCAGAGCCGCCCCTCATGGCTTGGCACAGTGGGACTGCTGAGCTGGCCTGTCCCTGCTCAGTCCCATCACCCATGTCTCTCCTCTCCGTGGAAACCTCCCCTGGGAAGCGCCCAGGGGCAGCCAAGAGAGAGCATGGGTGTCCAGAGGGAAAGGCCAGCAGGCACTGGAAGTGGGGAGGGGGCTCTGCCCTACAGAGCTGCCTGGGGTGGCAGGTGGGAGGTGGTGGTGGTGGAGAGGCAAAGAGCCCTGGGAAAGCTGAGGGGTGTGCTGGGGGCAGGGCCACGACTCAGGCACACCTGGGCCAGGTGAGTCAGCACCCTGCCTGGGAGGTAGGGTTAACAGTGTTCCAGCAAGGCACACTGCCCTGTTCTCCACCCATCAGGCCCCCTGGCCCATAGCTGCCCTGGCTAGAGTGTGGCCCGCTCGATCACAGCATGCCCACTGTGTCCCTGCAGACCGTCGGGAGAGCCCACTACAGGACTAGAGCCACCCGATCCTTCTCCCCTCCCTACCAGCCTGGGCAGAGGCTGCCACCAGCGCTTGGGCTGGGAAGGTAAGTCCCAAGCTCCCTCCTCGGCCCAGAGGCTGGGTTGAGACTCCCCGAGCTCAAGTGATCGAGAGCAGAACCTCAGATGGCCTTCTGGGGTGCAGCATCCTGACCAAGCTCTGACCCCGGAGGTCATGTCCACGCAGGCAGCTGGACCCAGGCAGGTGGAAACACACATGCATTTCCAGCCCTTTTCAGCTGTCTGCCCTCACCCCACCTTCTCCTGGGCCCTCCCTGGCCAGTGACCCCACGGCAGGCAGTGTCGTGGAGCTCAGTAGGTGGTCGGAGTGCCTCAGCCCCCCTCGTACCCTGCGGGGTGTGGATGAGGAACCTTGTCGTACCACAGACAGAGGGGACAGCCAGGGGCCCTCACCCCACTGCCCACTGCGCCCACAGCCCGCCCTGCAGCTCTGTTCCTTGGCTCCCAGGGGATGGGACAGCAGCCTGTGTGCCCCAGGCCAGCTGCACCTTCCTGGGGAGTGAGAATTGACTCTCTGCTTAGAGCTCGGGGGCCTCTGTCTCAGCTACACTCTCCACCGAGACCCCACCACCCTGCTTTGAGGGGACCAACCCCGATTTCTGATGTGGAAGGTGGCGGGGGGCCTGGTAGTGGCACGTGGCTTCAGCCTGGCCTCTCCCCTCCCTTCCTGCCTCCTCACTCAGACCCTCCAGGCACATTTCAGGGTCAGTGCCCTGGGAAGGGGTGCCCTGTGCCCATAGCTCCATATAGGTAAGCCTGAGGAGGGAGCAGAGGGCATGAAGCTAACCTGTGGGATGCCTGTCACACATACACAGATGACAACTGCCCCTAACCTCTCCCCCAGAAGCCCCCTGAAGGTGCCCCATGGGACAGGCCAGCTCTGAGGCACCAGCAAGATGCCCCTGAAAAGGGAACACAGATGTGGTGCTTCTGAGCGGCTTCCCCCTCACTGGGAGGACCACCCACGGCCTCTCCCTGCCATTGCAGCCCCTACCTCTGGGAGCTGGCTCCAGGTGATCTGGGGGGGCCGGTAGCTCTTGACCACGATGGGGGTGTCCACTTTCCGGGTTCCCTCGGGGCTGGGGGGCTCATCGAGCAAGTCATCGTCAGATTCGTGGCTGGTGTTCAGGCCTCGCTCCCTGATTTCCTGGTACAACCGGGGGTCTGGGGACAGGGGTGCGTCATCTGCAGGCCTGGGGACTCTGAGCGGTCTGATCCCCTTAGGGACCTGCAGGTCGAGTCCCCTCGAGGAGGCCCTGAGAGCATCAGGTGGTGCAGGGCCCCCCAGAGTGGGTTCCCCATGGGCCAGCTGGCTCCCATGGCGGTGCTGGGAGCCCAGGGTGTCCCTGTGCCAAACACCTTTGGACCAGGGCTGAGCGGACAAATCAGAGCACGTCAGGGGCCAAACTGCATGGCCTGGGGTGGGGGGGGGTAGTGGGGGACTGGATGGGGGCCAAGGGTGCTCCGCAGTGGCTGTACAGAGCAGCCCCACCGGGCAGGTGCCTGGCAGCCCCACCAGGCAGGTGCCCAGCTTGTGGTGGTTCAGACAAGCCTCTCCCTCCCGCATGGCCCCAAGACCTGGGGCATTGCTGCTGCTCTCCTGGGGTCTGATCCTGACGCCTTCCCAAGCCCAGGCCTGTGCTGTCCACAGAGGCTGGGGCTTGAGGAGGGGCCTGTCTAGCTGGAGCCTCTTATACCCACCAGTGGCTACATCCTGGCTGGGAGGGCACCTACACTTCCAACTCCCTGGGGATCCTGGAGGCAGCCCACCCTGGGTGAATGCACTGCTCTGGGCCCTGCCACGCCCAGCCATCACCCATGGCCCCAAGCCTCCAACACTGGGGTCCTGTGGACAGTGTGACTGCTGCCCAGGCCTTGGTCTCACTGGCAGGGCCTGGTGCACACAGTGTGCTCGACAGGCAGCTTCTGCGAGTGAACGTGGGGCCTCTGTCTACCCTTGCCCCACCCTGGGCATGGCAGGGTCCAAGGGAACTTTCTAGGCTTATCAGAGCTGCAGGGCCAGATGGACCACCAGGCCCTGGAGGGATCCCACCCAACACATTCACCACCTCCCCGGATGCCCCAGTGAGACCAGCCCCCCAGCCCAGTCTGGCTGCAGTGCTGTCTGAGGCAGCCTCTTGGCCATACTCACCGTCTTTGAAGGAGCCCTTGTGTGCACGTTTCCGCCCCAGTGTCTTCTGTGCAGAGACACACAGGTGGTCAGTGGGAGGAGGGGTGGGCGGGGGTCACAGCTTTCCCTCCCCCAGAGACCACTGCACGCTCCAAGCATGACACCACACCCAATGGGAGGTGCTCCGCTAGGCACGCAGAAGATGCTCAATAAATGTCGGCTCCACAAGGATTGCGGGGCCACCAAGCGGAGGCCAGGGCAGGTAGGACAGTATGGGACGGGGCTCAGAGTGGGTAGGGCAGGTTACCAAGGGCTGGGCAGGTCCAGGAGGGTTGCCTGGAGGTGGAGGCGTGTAGACACGGGGATGCCCAGGAAGGTGGGGCATCACGACCAGGCCTGGAGGGAGGCTGGGCACTACAGCTGTAGCTAGGGGATGACCGTGAGGGGTGCTGGGTGGGGAGCTGGGGCTGCATGCGTGCCCCACAGGTCTGGGACCTCGGGAGGCAGGAGGAGCAGGGCTGGCATGTGAGCATCCAGTCCCAGCACAGGCTGGGGTCCCTGCAGCTGCTGGGGCATGGGTCTGCAGGGATGATTGGGGGTGGGCAGGGCTCTTGGGGCCACATGCCCTGGACCCTCCAGCTGCTGCTCTGATCCTGCCTCCTTGTCCAGGATCCTTTTCCCGTGACCTCGCAGGTCCCTGGATTCCAGGAAAGAGGGAGCTGGTTTCTTGAAACAAGTTAGGGCCTGAAACTCTCCATGCTGGTCAGGGCCGTGGTGCTCCCAGCCACACTTGGCTGCTGTCCCGCTCCCTCCACCCCACCCCCGCCCAGCACCCCCATCCCTTCCGCCTCCAGGTCTGGGTGCCTGCTGTTGCCTTGGCCCCTCCTCTACCTGCCCCCACCCTGTGTCTATGGTTCTGCTTTAATCCTTTTTCTCCTGGACCCCTCCCCACTGGGCCCTGAGCTCCTGGAGACCCCTCTGCTCTGTGCTCCCTCAGCACCCTGACAACCCCCAGCCCAGCACACGGTGCCCCATAACACCCTGTGCCCCACCATCCCGGGAACTCTCCCAGGGCCTGTCGACCTGGTGGCTGAGGGCTCAGGAAGTGTCAGGTGGAGGCACGAAGCCAGCATGAATGAGGAGGACCCCGCAGGCCTGGCCCTGGGCGGGTGTGGAGAGTCTCGGTCCGGGCTCTCAGGCAGGCACGACAGGGGCGCCTCCCCCACCAGGCCAGGGGTGTCTCTAGGGCTCAGGTCCTCCCCTCCCCTCTGCCTGCAGGGTCACCAGCGTTCTGACAGGTGATCTGGGCTTCTCCCAGATCAGGGCCAGTGCTCATGGTCTCTGGACAGGAGCCCGTGGTGGAGGAGGTGGCCAGGATGGCATCCTGGGCACAGGGAGCCCTGAGCTGGCTGTCAGGCAGGGCAGCAAAGCACAGCATGCAGGGGAGGGTCCAACTCTGGACCTGTCAGCAGCTCCCCCGAGTCCCTGAAGGGAAGCCCTGTGCAGACAGATCCCAGGCCAGCTGATGCAGGAAAGCCACCACTGAAACCCATCCTCCAGATAGGCTGGCTCCCTCCCGGGGCTCAGAGGGCCCTCCCCACACACTGCTCCCGCTGTGGCTGAGAGCCGGGACGCCTCATCTATAAAATGGGGACATTCACGCTCTGTTCATAGACTGGCTACTGGGCTAACAGGAATGAATCCCCCCAGGAGCCTGTGCAAGCGGGCACCTGCATGATGATGTGAAGGTGTGGTCAGACCCCCCCCCCAACCACCAGTGACCAGAGAGATGGGCCTCCTACCTTATTTTTGGCTGCAGGCCGAGCAGGAGGCTGGCTAGGCTCCTCAGCCAGAGCCTGGAGCTTGGGGGTGAGCTGGACGGGGACCCCTTCGCTGGCCGGAGTCCCCAGGCCCTTCATGGCTGCCCGGTAGGACTGGTTCCTCAGGTTTCGTTTCAGCATCCCCCCAGGACCCGTGTCCAAGTCCATGTCATCCAGGGAGAAGCTGGGGGCCGAGAGGAGCTGGGGGTTCCGCCGGGCAGCCTCCTTGCTGAGCATGGCTGCCCCGAAGCTCTGGTGGCGGGCCGGGGTCTTAGCCTTGCTGGACACAGCCAGGCTCCGAGGGATCAGCTGCTGTGTGCCCATCTTCAGGGCTGCTGGGCTCTGCGTGCTCAGGATGACGGTCCTGGGCTCCTGGGACTCAGGGGCCGGCTCTGGGGGTGCTGGGGTGTCGGGCTGGAAGGCGGCATTGCTCCTGCTGTGCAGGGAGCTGCGGACCACTGGGAGCCCGGATGCTGGGTTCCCTTTGGCATCTAGCCGCAGCTCCGAGTGGAAGCGGTATTCCAGGAGCTTCTCCTCCACAGAGCTGTCCGAGTACCGCTGAGACATGCTGAGTGGCCGCAGGACCCTGGGGGAAAGGATGGAGGTGAGGGCAGCCCCGATCCAGCCGGAGCCTGGGGTACAGTCAACCAGGATTCGGTGGTCAAAGGCTGGTCCTGCCACCTGAAGCCGAGCTGGCTGTCACATTGCCCACAGTCTCCAGGAGTCCCCAGGGAAGTCAGTACACAGCTGGCCAGAGGCACCTGGGGAAGCTCGGGACAGCAGGGACCTGCAGGGACCCAGGTGGACGACAGGCTGTCTGAGCTTTGGGGACCAGGTAGACACAGACTGCAGAGAGGCTGGCCTGGCGAGGCCTCTGTGCTCCCCCTGCTGGGGGGTAAGCTCATAGCAGTGCAGGTCTGTGGCCTGGGACCCCAAAGACTTGGACTGGAAGAGCCACTTGGCCTCCTAGCACCATTTCCCATGGTCAACAGGAGAAGGATGAACAGTGCTGCCTGCTGGGCTTTCCCGAGGCCTGCAGCAGACAGTATGGCTACACCCTCTGGGGTACTCGAGCAGGGCTGAGGGGCCGGTGTAGGTGTGAGATCTCATCGAGCCCAAGGGGCACCATGTCTCCATTCTCACTGGGCAGAGAGGCCGGGGCCAGTCCCACCCGGGACACAGGGCAGGAAGCAACAGATCCAGGATCTGAACTCAGGCCTGTCTGACTGCCCTGACTCCCCACCCCACACACAGCGAAGCCACCGTGTCCGCCATCTACACGACCTTTCCCCGACTCTCAGCCCCATGCACAGCGAAGCCACCGTGTCCGCCATCTACACGGCCTTTCCCCGACTCTCAGCCCCATGCACAGCGAAGCCACCGTGTCTGCTGTTTACAGGGCCTTTCCCTGACTCTCAGCCCCACACACAGCGAAGCCACCGTGGCCGTCATCTACACGTTTCCCTGGGTCCCGAGACACGCCCACCCTTCCCAGGCTTCTGAACTTAGGACAGGGCCGACAATCCATCTCCAGTCTTGCCAGGCACGGTCACTGTGTGCACAGGAACCCAGAAGGGAGGAGACATTTGCAGAGCTCTGACCCTGAGCCCGCAGCCCCAGCACACACTGCTGCTCCCTGGGCATCGCTGTGGCCTGTGTTGGGTGCCTCCGAGGACAGCTGGCTCTGCCTGCATCCCCTCGGATGGTCCAGCCTGTCCCTCCCAGCAGCCTGCCCCACCTTGGCCCTCTCATCCTCTCTGTCCCCAACCACCCCCATCCTCCAGCCCTCAGCTGGCCTGGCAGCCCACTCCCTCCCCAACAGGCAGCCCTCTGTCCCATCTGTCCACCAGTACACCCACTTCCCTCCTCCCAGCATGGCCAGGCCTGAGCAGAAGGATGTATGTCCCTCCTGGCAGAAACTTCAGAAACCGCCGCAAGATTCCCGCCATGCCTTCCCCAGCAGCAAGGACAGCGGGCATGTGCGCGGGGATGGAGTCCCATGGGCCTGGGGTGAGCAGGGCCCCACGGACCCCGTGTATCTAAGCACTTGATGGAGCTACTTGTTGCTGCAGCACAGACTGGCTCATCCTGTCTGAGAGCACATCATTTAGCCAGTGTGGATGGGTCCATGCCATCTGCCACAGCCTGGGCCTCTTGGGCACCAGCCTCGGGCCACTGACCAATCCATCCTGAGGATCTTCTCTCCCATTGCCACTGTCACTTCCCTCTGCGGCTCCCTGTGCCTCGGTTTCAAAATCTGTAAAGTGGGCCCAATAATAATCACCCTACCCCTGCTTCCTTAGGTTGCTGGGAGGGGCGGGGAGCTTGTACATGTAGTGCTTGAATGGGGGCCTGGCCACCGAACAGCTGGGGGTATCACTAGTGCTGAAGAGAAGGTCATCTATGAGCCTCAAGAGGATCAGCTGGTGGTTTAGAACCTCACAGGATCAAAACATAACACAGAGGGAAGGAGCTCCTTTCATTCTTTCCTGTTTACTTTTAAGGGAAACAAAGACAGCCACCATTCATCCACTTCTCATATTAATGTATGTAGAACTTCTGAACATTAAATTTACAAAGGCCAGTCAAGGGTGGGAGCCTGTGTTTCAGATGGAGAACTAAGTCACCAGCCCAGGTGGCCCTGCTGGCGGGGGGCCTCGGCTCAGAGCTTCGCCACGGTATCCCTTGCCACTTTCCCTGCGGGTCTGGGGGGGACACTGACCCTGGTGTTCACCCAGCAGCTCTATGGGAGGGAGGGAGGGGGAATCCTGCCCTCTCCCACCTACAGAGGCAGCTGGAACAACTGCACCCCCTCCCTTGGAGGCCTGGCTCTCCGCTCTGCTCTCTGCCCCGGCTCATAGGTTCTCCACTAAAACCATCCCAGGAAGGCGTGTGTGGCTCAGGCTTCCGGGCCTGCAGGGAGGGACTGGCCCTGGAGCCTTGGCCACCCCCAAGCAGGGCGACAGCCCACGCATTCCTGGGGACATTCTGAGTCACCAGGCTGAGGAGGGCAGCCACCCTAGGCCTCCCTGGGCACTGGCAGCCGTGGGCGGGTCCATACCTCCCCCAGTCAGCCTCCCCTATTAACTTGGCTGCACAGTACCCAGGACTGGTTGAGAAATGCAGGTTTTCATCTATACCAAGAAGCAGATTAGACTAGGAAACGGCAACACACACCACTATTCTTGCCTAGAAAATTCCATGGACAGAGGAGCCAGGCAGGCTAGTCCTTGGGGTTGCAGAGTCGGACACGACTGAGCACACACGCATGTGAGCGTGAACAAACACGAAGCAGATGCACCCGAGTGGGTGCCCAGGAGACGCCCTGAGTCCCTTTTTCTAGCCATGGTGTATTTACTGCAGGGCTGCTACGCTGTTATAAAAACTCGCTGCGGGCACTGAGAGGCCTGCACCAACACTGTGGTGCCCGTGGACCCCCCGCCCTGGCCCCCATTCTTCCTTCTTCCCCGACTCCTCCCCATCTCGGGCTCCAAGCCTGACCCCTCCTTAAAGCCCTGGCCCAGACCTGGCCAGTGGCACAGCCTCTCCCAGGAGAGGACAAAGTCTCTTCTGGAGCTGGAAGGTACCAGATGGAGCCGGTCAGGCCAGCCCCTACTGGGTGTGACCTGGGTTCTAATCACGGCGGCCGCACCCACAGGCCTGGGGTGCCACCAGCCCGGAACCCAGGCCTGAAGGAGGGGAGCACTGCGCCAGGCGTGTGGGCTGCAATCCCGCTCTGCACAAGCCCCAGAGCCTGGGCCCGGCTGGAGCTGGCTCCTGGGGCTGTGGCCATCACAGGGCCTGTCTTCTTCCTCCCTGGGTTTAGCTGATCAGAGATGCCTGGGCATAGGTTCAAAAGTCCAATACCACCAAGAGGCTGATCATCCCAGACAGGCGTCCTCTCCTCACGCCCCACCCTGCCTGCCACAAAGCACCATTCCCGGCTTCTCAGCTTTCTCCCAATTTCAAATAAGGCTCAGTTGCTGTTTCTCCATCTCCTACTTGTGGGCATCACCCACTGTTTCCAGCTCAGTGGATGAAGCTCCAGCCCCAGTCGGCCATACCCTGTGGGTGTTTGTCTTAGCCCGGCCCGCCCAGCCTCCCTCCCATTAATAATTCCCTCTTGTTTACTGGCTGGTTTTCCTCCCGTTAATTTTCTCCATGCACTCCAGTGCCCCTGCCCCAGGCATCTGGATGCTGTGCTCATGGGGTCCAGGCATCAGACCGCCCTTGCTAGGCCGTCCCTCGCCTGCTTTTAGGGGTCAGCACCCTGGCCCCCACCCTGCAGCCTGGTCCTCCCCTTTCCTCCCTCCCTCCCCACTGAGCTATGGGCCACCCCCTGGCATCTTCCCAAAGCAGGGTCACGGGAGGAGACCTTTGAAAATGTCGTCTTTGTGCCTAGAGAGTCTCACTGGAGATGATTTTATTCAGGAATGGAGAAGCCTTCTTCCCTTGGCTTCCAGCTTCCACTGCCAATGAGACACTGACGCTGGCCTGACTTCACCTCCGCGTCACGACCGGAGGCTCCCCAGCCCTGGTCCCTGATGGTGGGGCCCTTGCTTTACTGCTCACAGGATGGATGCAGCCATCAACATGCGTTCACTGGCTGAGCCACGGGCTCAGCCACATGTCCTTTTAGGTCCGCATGCTTTCTGGTGCTGTTTCTTTTATCATTTTTCCCACCCCTGATGCTTTGGTCTCTTTCTGGAATAGCTGTTGCTGAGACCTCCTCCTCATTTCAGACCTCTTCTCTCCTTTGCCTTTCATCCTCCTTTGTGGGAGATTCCTGCCTTCCACCAAACGTTTGTTTTCATGGTCCCAACAAGAGTTCTCTCCTGCTCTTGACGCAGAGAAGCCTATTCTTGTTTCAAGGATTCCACATGCTGTTTCAACATCCCCATTGGCTTCTATTTAAGAGACAGGCAAGTGCTGGTGGGAGACCTGTGTGCCCTGTGGGCACACACACATGAGCACATATACACAAGCACACACTTCTGCCTGGCAGGCTCTTTGGGATTCCCTGCTGAGTTTGTGTCTCGGGATTTCTCCTCCAACCAACTGGCTCTAAGAGCCTCTCTTTCATCATCCTCACTAGATGCTGGCCTTTACCTGGTGTCCTGCAGCCAGCACAGGGGAGGGCCCAGAGCACAGACTCAATGCCAGCCACGTTCTCTGGGCAACAATGTCACTGAGAGGGGCCAGACACCCTGCAGCAACCACTCGAGCCACAGAGGCAAGTCTGCTCCCCAGCAAAGGCATCCCTGGAAAGCTCCCCAACCAGTGTCCATGGCGGCGGGGGCTGTGTGTGGTCCATCTGTCCCTCTGTTCCCCCATGGAGCCTGTGCATCCTTCAGGGGCAGGGATGACTTCCTGTCCACGTCCCCACAAACAGCTGGGCTCAATTCCCAAGCTGACACATGAATGCTAGTATCGTGGGCACCTGTCCTATTCTTCTCCTGGGACCCCATCTCCCTGAAGAGGCCCTGGTGAGCTGGGCGGGGAACTAGCCCGGTTGGTACTTTGCTTCAGGAAAGCAGAATCCACCAGGGCAGCACCATCAGAGGCTCCAGACCCACCTGTGGCCCCTCCCGGGTGACACCCTGCTGGCTTCAACTCAGAGTGGGGGTTGGGGAGGCCCCCACAGCTGGGTCCTGGGAACCATAGCAGTAGCTTCCCCCTGTGCCACTAAGCAGCCTCTGAGTGTCCCCAGCGCACGTACAGGGGTGGGTGTGTAAGGGCCTTCCCTGGTGGCTCAGACTATAAAGAATCTGCCTGCAATGCAGGAGACCTGTGTTCGAAACCTGGGTTAGGAAGATCCCCTGGAGAATGAAATGGCAACCCACTCTAGTATTCTCGTCTGGGGAATCCCATGGACAGAGGAGCCTGGCAGGCTACAATCCATGTGGTTGCAAAGAGCTGGACACGACTGAGCGACTAGTACTTTTGTTTCACAGCCTCCCTGTGTCCCCAGTGCACATGCAGAGCTGGGTAAGGGGCACCTGGGGCTTGATCAGGAGGAGGGGGCGGGGGCGCTGAAGGTGGAGGCGGAGACATCTCCGGCAGCCTCAGGTGACCTGACTCAGCCTGTCCAGTCCTAAGCTGCACTTGGCCCTGACCTGACTCTGCCTTTCAGGCTGGCCTGGCCCAGGGGCCCTGGCAGCCCAGCACCCCCTGAGCCCGTGTTCTTCCCGAAAGATGGGCTTCCTGGACCCCAGGAGGCTCTGCGCCACACTGTGGACTGCCCTGAAGAAGCAGAGCCTTCCTGCCTGGCCTGGGGCTCTGATCACCGAGCTCTTACAGTCACCAGGATCCACACAGCACCGACTATGGGACCTGCCACTCCTCGGGTGAGGTCACCGCGGCACCTCCATCCATGGGGCATCTCTTCCTCTAGGTCTGGCTGATGAGACCCTGCCTGGGGGGCAGGGTGGGGCTCGGCCTCCCCGGCACCGTTCACATGACCTCATCTTTGCTCAGGTAAACTTGACCCACCATGATGGCCTTGTGCTCAGGTAATTCTGCCTGGCCAGGCTGGAGACTGGGAGTCACACGGAATCCAGGGCAGGAGTGGGCTTCATAAACCACACAGCACACAGGTCTGTCTGAAAGGCGGCTGGGACAGCTGGGGGCTCTTGCAGGTAGAGCCCCAGGGACGCTGCTCAGTACTCTACAGGGTACAGGACCACCCACGACAAGGAATCATCTGGAAAAACTGTCCGCAGTGATGAGGCAGAGAAACCTTGCCTCAGCTAACTGGAGATTCACCCGCCTCCATGGGGGCTGGAAGATGCTCCTGGCCGCCCTTGGCCTGGCAGCGGGAGGGGGGTGGTGGGCCTCGTGCACCTGTGACACCTCTGGGCACCACAGGCATCACGGAAACCACCCTCCTGGCTCAGTTGGCCAATGGCTCCCATCCTGTCTCTCAATACAGCCACCCCAAAAACCCAGTCCCTGTGCCAGGCTTGGCTGGCACAGACACTGTTTCCTCTGAGGAGCCCCAGATAAGAAATCAGAGCCCTGACTTGGACAGCCTGGACAGGTGACCTCAGGCATCTTCCAAATACTTCACACCCCCTGTGTCTCGCCCCTCACTGATCTTCTGGAAGGCGGATATTTCCCTGCTCTGCCAGGCAAGGAAACCAGGTGCAGAGGGAATGTGACCTGCTGAGGTCAGGCTGCCGGTCAGCGGAGAGCTGGGCGAGGAGCCAGGCCCCGTCCTGACCTAGATCCTCGCTGCCCCAATGGGACGCCTGGGTGAGCAGTGACTCTCCTTGGAAATAAAGACGCTGATACAGGTGGTCAGTGGCTTTGGGCAAGGCAACTGCCACAGGCAAAGGAGACAAGCAGCTGAGATCCCTTCAGAAACTGAAACTAAAATTCCGGGCCCCAGACGTGGTGAGTGCCGTGCCCAACAGGTCACGCACAGACAGGCGTCTCAGGGGCAAGCCATGTCACGCCGCCTCACCTCTGCACCTGGTTTCCTCCCGTGTAGGTGAAGAGAATCTCCGTGTAGGGTCAGAGACAATCCCCCGCCTCCCTGAGCCCCTGGGGAATCGGAGCCCTTGGGGAACTGGCATGCTCCCAGTTCCTCTCTCCTAGGTGCCCAGGTAAGAGGGGGTGGGGGGAGGGGCCTCTGCTAGCTTGCCACTCCCCCCTGCAAGTGCCAGGGAGGACCCGGGGAAGCCCTGGGTAGTGCTCAAGATGTGATGCCGGCTTCTACAGCCTGTGGGCATCATCAGGGCAGCAACCAAAAGAGGAGCCAGCTTCGGCTGAGTCAGCACCTAACTGCTCCCCTTTCACAGACAGGAAACTGAGGCCAGAGGGTTTAACTAACTTATGTCACACAGAGCTAGGATTTGGACCTGGAGCCCTCACGTCCAAGCACTAGTCAATGGGGGTGCAGGGTAGACAGGTTGGCCTGACAAGCACCCCCTGAGGCCCCACACCAAGAGGTACAGACTGTTCACCCCCAGGTCGAATGCGGAGTTACCCCGACCACCAACAGGGGCCCTGTTGAGCTGAGGTTCAGCTCAATCTCAAAACAGATCCTTGTTTCCGGGATGCAGAAACGGAGGTTGGGCAGCGAGGACAGGGGTCTTGGGATCAGTGGGACCCACAGCTTCAGGAGCCTAAGCTCACCCTCCTTAGCCCAGAATGAGCAGGTCCCCTCCGTCTGCCCACCAGGGTGGGGAGGAGTCCTCATTCTTGGGGCTGCTACACTTGGTACCAAAGTGGGTTTGGGCAACAGATTCTCCAGAGTTGTTGGGAGGGTCGTTTGCTCCCTCCCTCCACTTGCTTTCAAAGGTCCCAGGGGCTTCCTATGGATCTCTCAGCCCTGATGCCCCAGTGGGCTGCAGAGTTCCCCTCCACGGGGAGGAGTGTCCCCTAGGGCTTAGAGGAGAAAAGGGAGCAGGCAGCTGGGACGCTTGAAGCCCAGGAGTGGGGTCAGGGGCTCTAGGTCCAGCCAGGCTTTGTCCCCTCCCCCTGCCTTCGCTGGGCAGCCACTGCGGAGGGAGGGAGCCGCAAATGTCGCGGCCCCCGGGGCGGGGCTTTCTGGAAAAGCGAAGGAGAGGAAAGGGGCCCGCCCCCTCCTAAAGGCTCACCCGCCCCCTCCCAAAGGCTCACCTCCTGCCTCCACTTAGCTCACCTGTCCCTTCCCCGGCTCACCTGTCTCCCAGGCTCACTTGTTTCCCCCTCTCACCTGCACCCAGGCTTACCTGCGCTGCGGGGCGGAGGACGGAGCTACGAGCGCGTCAGCCGGTACAGCCTCCAGGCTCCGCGCCCCAGAGGGCAGCAGCTCCCGGCCCGGCGCTCTGTCCGGCCGCTTGGTCCCTCCCCGTCCCCGCCCCCACACTTCCTGTGCGGCCCAGCGGGAGGCGGCGGCGCTCCGGCCCCGCCAGGTGGGTGGCCAGGTGGGGCGGGGCGCGCGCCCGGCCGCTCTGGCTCCGAGTGCCGGCGGTGGGAGGGGCCGGCGGGGTGCGCCCCAGGTACCTGGCCGCGCTGCCTGCGTCACTGTCCCCACCTGGCCGGCGGGAGCCCACGTGACTCGCAGCC
Source organism: Oryx dammah (assembly GCF_014754425.2). Lineage (NCBI taxonomy): Eukaryota > Metazoa > Chordata > Mammalia > Artiodactyla > Bovidae > Oryx > Oryx dammah. The sequence goes on along the minus strand of NW_024070205.1, from coordinate 31,035,209 downwards.
GAGCGGGCTCGCACCTCTGAGTCCAGTCTAGAGTCTCCCGCCGGAGGCCAGCGCCGCTCCGGGACCGCCCCCAACGTCGCGCCCCCACGCCCACTCCCTCGGGCTGGGCTTCGCCTGCTTGGGTGCGGCCAGGGCTACGCGGCTTCCCCAGTGCGACTCAGTTTCTTCTTACTGGCCCGGCTGGGCTGCCCCCTCCTCCAGGAAGCCCTCCTGGAAGCCGACCAGCTCTGTGGGGAATCTAAGGTTTGCAAGGCCTCCCCTGCTGCAGAAATGACCCCACCTTCTGGATTCTTCGCAGAATGGCGGCCAGAGGGCGGCCCTGGAGCGTTCAGAGCACTCCCTTGTCCTTCTCGGCATTCATCGGCGTCATCCCCACCTGGCAGATCAGGTCGCTGAAGCCTGGGAAGTCAGATCTTGTTAGCCTGCATGAAGCTCAGTCTGGGTTCCAAGCCCGACCTTTCCAGGCCTTGTCAGGGTGAGTCCCTTGGGCAGAGGCTGCAACAGTCCCTTAGATGGAGTTTCAAGAATCTGGCTTCCTGGTGCTGCAGGAGGCGCGGGAGGCTGGGACAGGTGTGCTGGGACAGAGCTTGAACTGACCTGCCCGTCTGCCAGGCAGGGCCCACACCTTCCCCCCTCCATTCTACCTGCCCTGTGTCACCCACCACCCCAAAACCCCAGCTTCACACCAACCCAGGGCAGCAATAGCAGAGCCCGCTCTCAGCCTACTCAGGGACTGCCTGTGGCTTCCTCCCATCTGTTTGTGTTGGGTGAGGGCTAATGGCTGATGCCCTGCTGCCACGCCACCTGGGTGGATAGACTGCTTCCAGGCAGCTCTTGGGAAAGTTGGGCACGTGCTTCCCTCCAGAGGTCATTTTGGGTACTACACCACAAGGCCCAGAAGGCAGGAGTGAGCGGTTGGGGGAGTCCTGGAGGGTCTTGGCCGATGGGGAGACCCAGGCCTGGAGGGTTCCTGACCCCTACGCAATGCTTTCCTTTAAAACCTTCTTTCAGAACCCGGCTTGGTCATTTCATGGTTCATTCTCCCACCTGAGGCTGGCCTCTGGCTGGCTGAGCGTGTTGTTGGGGACAAGGGACCAGGAGCAGATGGCTTGGCCTATCTGGGCCTCTGCTGTAAAGCAGAGATTAGATGATGGCACATGAAATAACCCAGCGTCCACGCCCAGGGCTGATGACTGGAAAGAAACAGCTTGAGGGTCTTGTAACGGGCGTGGGGAGAAAGACCCGGGGCTGACTGCACAGCCCTCTTCCTCTGCTCACCTGCCGGTGGGGGTGAGTCTCTGGAACTCTCCCACCCTGTGGCTGGGACCCAGGGTGTGTGGGGCTGGGTCAGCCCAGAGCAGACGGCCCTTTCGGCAGCGCCCAGGCTTCTTTCCCGTCCCGGGCTTCCAGGCCGGCTGTTCCCTGCCCTGAGAGCTGAATGCAGCATTGATGTATCCCTATTTGAAAAATGGGTCTTTGCAGGTGTGATTGAGACAGGAGCCTACCTGATTAGGCCCCAAATCCGATAAGAAGAGGAGAGCTGGATACCCAGACAGAAGGGAGGGGTCCGGTGTGGATGGAGACGTAGGTTGGAGTCGTGTGTCTGCGGGTCGAGAGGATGCTGAGAAGTTGGAAGAGGCGGGAAGGATCCCCTCCTAGAGACTGCCCTCACCTTGATCTCAGACATCCTGCTCAGAGCTGGGAGAGGATGTGTCTCCGTTGTTTTGTGGTCATTCATTGCAGTGGCCCAGGAAGATGACCGGCCTCTCTAATCTCGTTTCTGCCTCTGACGAGCATCCTACTTGGCTAACCTGTTTCTGTCTTCCTGCTGGCATGCAGGCTTCCCAGGGTGGGAGGTGGTCTGCCCATAGAGGGCAGCCTGCACCCTGCTCCTGTGTGTCGGGGTGCCTCTGTGCCTGGCCTCGGGGCACCGTTCAGCAGGCCAGGAGGAGACGGGGCAGTACGGATTAGACGGAGCTCACCCACATGTCTGGGCCTCACCAGCCCGGGGACATTTTCAGCCTTGAGAGTTGAGAGGAAGAGGCCTTGTTAAGGTGGCTCTTGTGTGGCCCCGAGGTCTTCTCCCTCCCTGTCCCCCATGAGAACCTTAGAGGGGACACCACTGGCTGTCACAGTCTCAGGGCCTTAGCTCCGTGCCAGCATCCTGGGGGCTGAACCTGCATACTGATGGTCACGCCTGGAAAGTAAGATGTGGGTCAGCTGCATGCCCGGCTTGCCCAGCACTCACAAAATGAGGGGTTTCCCGAACCTCTGGGATCATCAGCCCCATGGCTCTCGGGATTTCCTACAAAGAAGTCAACACCTGCTGTCTGACGGAGTCCCTTTCCTGTGGCTCCAGGGTGTCCTGTGCTCCAGGAGGTCTTGCTTGAGTCTTCCAAACTTTTGCTCAGTTGCAGGGCCACAGCCTAGAGAGGCAGTGTCCTGAGGCCAGTAGCCCCCCAGGAGGCCTTTTGGTTTGACCATCCTGGGTGCTGAGGGCGAAAGGGGGAGTGCCCGCTCTCTCCCTACCTCCCTAGCCGCAGGGAAGGTGGGGGCTGGAGGATAGGGCATAGTAGGTCTCCTTTCTTCTCTGGGCCTGGCATCCAGCTGACCCACCACTCACTGCAGGGTCCCTCCCCTCGGGTGCCTGGTCCAGCCCGTGGGCAGCTGGGAAAGGTCTCATTGACCTTGGGTATTGGGGCAGCTGTGAGTGGGCCTGAGGACAGAGGCTCTTCTGTGTTGGTTGACTGGAGGCCCAGGCTGGGTGGGGTCCAAAGATGGACACAGGGGCGGTGCAGGGGCTGGGCTGCTGGGCGGGGCCTTGCTCCCTCTTTGGCCCACAGGGGTGGCCTTGCTGAGCAGGAGGCTCAGTTCAGGGAGCACATGGTCACTCTGTCTTGTGGCCCAGCTAACAATTGGGCCTCCTGTTAAGGTAGCAAATGGTTGTTACCTCCTATTAAATGCCTACTGTGTACCAGGCTTCCTGCATCACCTTCTGGAATTCTTACAGAAACTCCCTAAGGTGTCAATGTCTCCCATTTCATCCAGAGGTCAAGCGTCTGTGCTTTATTACCTGGCTAGTGAGTGACCCGGCCAAGAGGAGAGCTCAGGCTTATCTGAGTGCAAAGCCCAGGCCCCCTCTCATAATTAGGGACTATTTAAGGTTTCCAAAGAGGTAAGGCATTTTAAAAATGTACTTATCTGCTCCAATTGAGAAGTCAAAGCATTACAGACATTCCAGCTGTGATGATGCAGCTCCCACTGTAATCAATAGAAAACTGGGCAAAAATAAGAAGCAACTGTTGTAGTCATCAACAACAGGTAGCAGGGCTTAGTGGTAGAGAATCTGTCCTCCAGTGCAGGAGACACAGGAGTCACTGGTTCAGTCTCTGGGTGGGGAAGACCCTCTGGAGGAGGGCATGGGAACCCACTCCAGTACTCTTTCCTGGAGAATCCCATGGGCAGAGGAGCCTGGCGTGCTACAGTCCATACAGTTGCAAAGAGCTGGAAGCAGCTGAAGCGACTGAGCACACAACATGTGGCAGAGAACAGTGGCGGTGGGGGGAGGACCCAGCGAGGTGAGCCCCACATCTGCCCAACTTTCTTCTGAGAGGCAGGACAAAGCAGAACACAGTGGCTTCACTGAGCTAGCTGAGGCAGGCAGAGATGGGGTCGGGGAGGCTGAGGGGACTGGGACTTGCAGGCAGAGCCTCAGAGGGAAGGCAGCAGTGCAGAGAAGGATTTTGAGAAGCCCCCAGGGCCAGCCTGAGTCTGGTCAAATGCTCTGCTTTGTGTGCAGAATGAGATCCTGGGAGCCGAGCAGAGAACAGCTCCCACCATCCACACAAACTCGGAAACACTTGATAGCCAATCACCAGGATCAAGAGGCCTCGTGCACCCCAGGGCATTGGGGATCAAGAGGCCTCGTGGACCCCAGGGCTTTGGCTGGAGATCAAAAAAGGTCACGTCTTAGGTGAAGGTAAGCTTACACCTTAGGTGGAAGGGGCAGAGGCTGCTCTACATCTGACTGACAGAGTTTTGAAACAAGCAAAGACCAGGCTGGCCTCCAAGTCAGTTAACTGCTTGTCAGCACAAAAATTTCTTAAAAGAATGCCAACAAATTCTGAGGTCTCAACCCCCAGCAACCAGTGAAACATTAACAGACACGTGACCTATAAGTGTGAGAAAAAGCAACCAATAGAAAGAGACCCAGAAACAACATAGATGATGCAAGTAGCAGGGCTTCCCTTGTGGCTCAGCTGGTAAAGAATCTGCCTGCAATGCATGAGATCTGGGTTTGTTCCTAGGTTGGGAAGGTCCCCTGGAGAAGGGAAACGCTACCCACTCCAGTACTCTGGCCTGGAGAATTCCCTGGACAACAGTCCGTGGGGTTGCAGAGTCGGACTCGACTGAGCAACTTTCGCTTCGCTTCATGAAGGGTGGCGCTAACGGTAAAGAACCCATCTGCCAATGCAGGATATGTAAGAAATGTGGGATCGATCCCTAGGTTGGGAAGATCCTCTGGAGAAAGAAATGGCAACCCACTCCAGTATCCTTGCCTGGAGAATCCCATGGACAGAGGAGCCTGGTGGGCTATAGTCCATAGGGTCGCAAAGAGTCGGACATGACTGAAGTGACTTAGCACAGATGATAACTATTCCAAGGATATAAGAGAAGCCTTGAACATAAAAGAGAAAGTATAATGCCTAATGAATATGATCAAAAGAAAAAGAATGCTGAATCAAATGAAAATTCTAAGATGAAAAAAATATACAAGATATGAACATTTAAAAACATACTGGATGGAGTTAACTACAGAAGGAAAGATACTACAGAAGGAAAGATCAGTGAACTTGAAGACAGGACCACAGAAGTCATCCAGAGCTCCAAGGCCTGGTGGGCGCATGAATCCAGGGGTTTCAACTGGATCCTAGGAGAAAGAACCAACTACCTCCCTTGGGGTTTTGGTCCCCCAGCCTCTCTGTTGGGCTTCCCTGGTGGCTCAGATGGTAAAGAATCTGCCTGCAATGTGGGAAACCTGGGTTTGATCCCTGGTTTGGGCAGATCCCCTGGAGAAGGGAATGGCTACCCACTCCAATATTCTTGCCTGGAGAATTCCGTGGACAGAACTTGGCGGGCTACAGTCCATGGTGTCTCAAAGAGTTGAACACGACTGAGCGACCTTCACTTGCACTCACAGCCTCTCTGTTGGGCCACAACTGGTGCTCAGGCCTCCCTGTCTTATAACCATGGAATTCTGTCTTCTCTAACCTGGAGCAAACTCCACCTCCCTTTCCTGAACTGGGTGTAAGTTTTGGGGAGGACATGGCCCAGCAGAGCTGTGCACAGCGCTCTTCCCTTCGTGAGGACCACAGTGCAGGCTGTGGCCGGCAGCCATCTCCCACCCCAGAACCCTGCTCTGAGCATCTTGTTATCCTGGGCCCCTCTTGCTAGTCCATCTGTTCCCACAAAAGCCAGCCTGTGTCTAGCCATTTTACCCTGAATTAAGATACTTTTTGGTCTTGGGGAAGACTTTTGTTGCCCCAAGAAATGAAGTTAAGGATTCTCAAAATAGCTTCTCTGCAAATAACCAACAGGCTCACTTGGCCCAGAATGAATCTGAAGGGGAATTCAAAAGCATCTCTTTTCCCAGAAAACAGATTTCTCATTGACACATTTTTCTCCTGTTGATTTTCACTCCCCTTGTTTCCAAAATGGAACCTTTTTCCTCGATCTTCCCTGCCAGGAGCTGGGCTTCAGGGAGACAGCGTTGGCTTGCCAGCCTGTTCTCTGTGCCTCTGCTCTTTCCCTCTGAGGTCCCCTGACAATAGGGCTCTTATCAGACAGGCTCCTGTCCTGGGATACTCCTCTCTCTTAGGGGGTGGAGGGCATAGAGAAAGGCTGCTGGGCTGAACAAAGATGGGAGCTCTGACCTCTGACGGCAGCCTGCCTGGGGAGCTTGGGAGGGCATAACGGGGTGGGCTGGAGACTGTCACTCCAGCTTGGTGAATGGCTTTTGGAAGTGTGGCCATTCACCAGTTCTGTGATTTGCATCGTTTGTCCTCTGAGAATGGAAATTTATTTCTCAAGCCATCCCTGTGCTTGGAACTCTGGGGCAAAGCTCATATCTGACCACAAGATTCAGATCACAGGATGACAGTCACACCAGGGAAGAAATCACCTTAAAATGTTTAACTGCTTCCCCCAACTAGTGCTATCCTGGAGACACACATACTTGATGGTGTGAAGAAAGTGAAAAGACTCAGTACCCAGATTTGGGCCCAGGGATCTTGTTCCAAGGTCAACTGCAGTTTCTTCCCTCTGGTGGCTATGAGACGCTGCCATTTAGAGGAACCCAGGCCTTGCCCCGTTCTGTTACCTCTCTCAGCACAGGTTCAGCCCCCTTCAGAGGCACTGGAGGTCTCAAGATCCATGTTGAGTGAGGGTTCTTACAGCAGACCACCCACCCATCATCTATCTGCCCATCCATCCATCCACCCACCCACCCATAAGTCCATCCATCCATTCATAGGTGGATCCACCCATCTATCCATCATCCATCCACCCACACATCTATCCATACATTTTTCCAGCCATCTATCCATCCATCCATCTGTCCATCTACTATCCATCCACCCATCCATCATTCATCCATCCATGCATCCATCATCCATCTATCCATCCATTCACCTATTCATCCATCATCTATTCTTCATTTCTTTGTGCAACCTGACAAATGGGCCCCAAGAAGGAATGCCTGGGTACACAGGAGGGTGCCCTGGGGGGCTATGTTTGCTCCTCCTGCAGCCCTGGCTTTTGCTCTGCCTTGATCCATCTGGCCATTGCTGGTGGGTCCGGCTCAGGCCCTGGCTGGAAGCAGTGTGTGGGGCAGACACAGCTGAAGTGGAGGGCTGGCTGGTGGGGAGGTCTACTCTCAGAGGGGGGCAGATTTAGGGCTGGCCTTATAGGATGGGCTTCTCCTCCATCAAGAGGCCCTGGTGAGAGTTCATGGGCATGGGCACTGGGGGCAGGGGCATGTTGGGGTAAGAATACCTGGGGGCAGTTTCATTTGGAGGTGGGCACACCAGTAGGGTGCCATGCCTAGAGGTAGGCCCACCTGGAGATGGACACACCTGAAGGCCACTATGATCGAGAGTAGAAACACCTGGAGGCTGCCACACCTGGAGCAGGGCATACCTGGGGGCCATACCTAAAGGTCACCTTGTCCTGAGGTGGGCACACTTGGAGGAGGGCACAGCTGGAGACCAGCACTCTCACTGCAAGGCTGTCCTGGGTAGTTGGTGCCCTCTCTGAACTTGTTCTTTTCTGGAAAACAGGAACAGCAAGGGGACCTGCCCTGGGGCTGATACAGGAGGATGGCACAAGGGGCTCTCCATCAGGGCTGGTGAGCCTCCCCACCAGCCACGCCCTGACTCTTGAGTCCGTTCTCACCATCCCTCCCCAGCCCTCCGAGGCCTCTGTTCTCCCTGAGTGAAGCATGCAGGCACAGAGGCTTAGAAAAGCACACAGATTTATTGCATATCAATCTCATGTATAAATTCATTGTAGCATCGGAAAGATTACATTTGGTATACAGTCCTAGTCTACAGCATCAACCTCAAAATCAGCTTCTCCTAGGCTTCATCTTAAAGACATTTCTCTACACACGTACATTGTCTTTATCACAAGAATCATCAAAATGAAATCTGCAGAGTCACTCTCTGAATGATTCCTACACTTGATGTCTTTTCCATTCCTTCTCCCACAGCGATTTCCATGTTAAGAACTGCGTCTTCCATGTGGGCAGTTCAGGACTCCTAGTCTTGAGGACGCAGACTCTAATCACATATTTAATAAGTGCATCTATGGGATTTTCCTTTTCATAAAAATTTCACGAACAGACACAATAATGACTACACACGAGCCATGCAGTTTACTTAGAACAGAAGCAAATTTACAATCGGGGGACGTGGGACATACACCAGCCTCCTTCTCAATGGTTTTTTGTAAAAAAAAAAACATTATGGAGAAAAACCAGACATTTACACTTGACTTCTTTTCAACACTATACAGCTCTAAAAGAAAAAAAAAAAAGAATCATAATGTAACGATGGCAAAGGATGACATGGACGCACAGGTTTGGAGTGTCACCAGCGTACGCGTACGGATGCCCTCAGTCCTGTGTGGACACGGGGCTCAGCTTCCCTCGTTTGGAGGAGAACGAGGAAGAGAGGTGCGTGGAAAGGAGCCTTCAGGATAACTTTGTTCGTGAGTGAATTGCACATCTGGAAACATAAGCTGCCTTTTCATTCTATCTGCTTTTACTTTTTTTTCCCCCCACAAGTGGTAATACGAATCCGTGGCAGAAAAGAAAGAAAACATAAACACTGGAATGGCAAGAGGAGAGGGACACTCCTTGGCATCTCGTGAGGACGTCTTAGTCACAGTATCACTCATCGCTACAGAGACATTCATGGCTTTTGAGACCCGGCTGACCTCCACCGACCAGGAGCAGCTATGTCCCCGCGTCCCCAGCCGGGAGGGGAGCGAGGTGCCCGGCTCCCCGTCCATTCCCCGCCAGCGCCCCAGGCAGCAGTGCGGGGTGCTCTCCCGGGGGTGCCGCCCCTGCCCCTCCCAGGACAGCACAGTGAATAAGCTCAGTAGATTTCAGTCACTTGGGCAGTAGTGGGGGGAGGCTGGGGCCCGGGACGCCACAATCCAGTGCTTTGAGGCTTCGGGGCTAACACAAGGGATGTGTATTCAGGCAAGTGCTTTGCGAATGTTCACTGAGGAAGCAGCCAGGATGCAGAAGGACAAGGACCCTCAGGGTTTCCAGGGCCAATCAGTGTCTGGGTGGACTGGCCACACTCTTGGCATCGTATGGGAAGGCCACTAGGGCTGGGCAGTCTCTCAGGCCCACACCAGTCACTTATCCCCACCCCAGGGTTCCAGGTGGGATGTAGAAATCCATGCCTCTGGGTTCCAACCAGAGGCTTCTGGGTCCCCCTTATGAAGGGCTGGCTGGCCAAAGGGTTATCAGTCCTGGGGTCCTACCCGCTTGTCCTGGGAATGAAAGGGTTGGGCCCGAGGTGGGAGTTGGGGTCTGAGGGGCAGAAAAGGGAAGGGTAAGGAGACTTCCTTCCAAATTCCCACTTGGGGGTGAGAGTCAGCAGTCCAAAGAGGGAAGCAGACGAGGCTGGAGTGAAGGGCCCTGGCCCTGGCACACTAGCCCAGTGGGATTCCTAGTTTACAGCCCTGAGTCTGGCCACCAGCCCACAGATGCATTGGTTGGCCAGCCAGCCGCCAATTGCATCCATGCTATGAAGCTGGGCTCTCGGAATTCTCCAGCCCGAGCTCCCAGACCCTCCAGGGCGTCCCCCTGGGTCTGAGCAGGTGGCTGGTGCTGGAGTCTGGGGGGCAGAGAAGACCTGGGGAGGGATAGCTGACTGTGGTTGGGACAACACTCAACTTTGAGGCCAGGTTTCATGGACCAACAAGGCGTAGGAAATAAGTGCTCTTTTTATCTGAGGGTCCAAGGACAGAACCCTCCCTGCCACTGAATCTGCCAAATGCTCAGGCTGGAGGAGAAACTGGGCTTACTCTAATCATTTTCAAGGGGGACAAAAAACAAGACTTAAAATGTGTAGTCAGGGTTCTTCGGGATGGGGAAGGAAAGAAAGAAAGAGTCAGAGTTTAAGGAGGTCAGCTGCAGAGAGCCAACCGTGACCGTCAGAGAGATCAGAGGTGAACGGAAGGGCTGGGCTGCAGGGAACAGACACTCAGGCCTCCACCTACCCAAACATCCTGCTTTGGACAGAGAGAGTCAAATCGCAAAAAAAAGCACACACCTTATTGTTTAGCAGAAGAAATCATATAATTTGGGTTTACAGAAATGGGGAGGTGGTATCTGAGGTTGACTTTTCAAAGGGGTCCCATCTCGATCGAAGGAGAGTTGGAAATTGTGACACACCAGGTGGGTCCACTAGGGGGGTGGGGTGAAGGATGCTTCTGAGGCGGTGTGAGCAGCCGTGTCTGTAAATCCTTGTGGGTGTGGCTGCGGGCAGCTCCTCTGCCAGCAGCTTCTCTGACTGCCCTGGGGGCCACGTTCCAGCCTGTTCCCACGTGGAAGGCGCTCTGAGTGGTACCTTGACCGGATCCGAGAAAGGCCAAATCCTTTCGCTAGGATCTGCAGGTCTGTGCGCCCTTGGGGATCCCCATCCACAGGTCTCCACTGTGAAGCCGAACCCCCAGTGCCCAGGTGGACGATTGTCTTGGCCTGGAGCGGCTGGACGGTTGGCCACTCCATGACCGTTTGTATTTTCACACATTTCTTAGGGCAACTTGGGTGGGTTTTTTTCTCTTCTTCTTGGGATGCTAGTCTTCGTTTTTCTTCCAAACAATAAAAGAAATAAATAGAGCACTTGTCTTAAATGCAACTGAAACTCAAATTTAACAAAAACACATGATTGTCTGGAAAACGGGCAGCAGGATTCGTTGGGGGGGGACGTGGGGTATTTGGCACATTAAAAATCGCCCCACTCCCTGGTTACTGATCACACAACACACAACCTTATTACACGGTTTTGGTCCTTCACTAGATACTTATATTAACATTATTTCTTCACAATAAGAATGTCTAATGCCAAAAATACTGTTAAGGAAGAAATAAAATAAGAAAAGAAATGAATTAGAAAAAATTACAAGTTATATACAGATTAAGGTCAATTCCATCAGGGAAAAAAAAAAAAAACAACAACAATTATTCGAAATTGGCCCCTATGGGAATAATTTAAAGCCCATCAAGTGGAGAGCAGCCGGGTCCTGGGAGGTGCCGTCCGTCCCCTCAGGGCTGTGCTGTCTTAGCTCTTTGTGGAGGTCGCACCTGGACTCCCGTCCTTCTGGAGCCGGGTCCCGCCCGCCAGGAACCCACACAAAGAGCGAAGTGGCAGTTGTGTCCTGGGGTCTCAGGTGAGCATGGAGCTTGGCAGCCTGGAGCAGAGAAGCCTTGGAGTGCACCCCATGGCAGCCCCTATGGGGGGTGCCTGCCCACTCCCTTCCCCTTGTCCATCCACAGGGGGTGGGGAGGGTGGGTGCTGGAGATCCCAAGATGACCAGCGGGCCCTGCCTTCTGCAGAATGGTTGGGGGCAGGGCGGAGGGGCTTGGCCACTTCTGCGCTGGGGACCAAGTCCCTGCTCCGACCTCCCCCTGGGTGGGGGACGCGGGCACGAATCCCATGTCACACAATGACAGGCACATCTCTGAGTCCTAGCCTTGGGCCAGCCCAGGACATCGTATCTGATTCCAGGCACAGTCTCAAACTGCTCCCGGGAGTGGGCTCCGCCCTTCAGTTCTGGGGGCAGGGTGCCCAGAATCACCTTGGCTTTACAAACACAGTCAGGGATAGAAAATCTCTCCATTATCTACAGTATAAAGAACACCCCCAAACGCAGGGCTGGGTCCCAGGCAGGTTTGGGTTTGCAAAGAAGCTGAGATTTCAAAGCAATGCAAAATTACTTTTAAAAAACAATTTGCAAGTCACTTTGTGATCTTTTTTAAAAAATACTGTCTATTTTTAAAACCACATGCTTAAATAGACTCTGTCGTCAATAAGATTACCAAAAGGATCATTCTTGTCATTTTCTTTATAAAAATTGTCAGGGCGATTCCCTCCTTAGAGCATGCCCAGATGTCCGTTCCCTCCCTAGATGCCACACGGCACCCGGGAGAGGCCCACCAGCCTCGGTATGGGGTTCAAACCCCGTCCTTGCCCATGGGGTTGACTCTGTGAGGCAGCCCCCAGTGCTGTGCCTGGATAGAGTGAGCTGTACCATCTGAAGGCCATTCTCAAGACTGATGCTTAGAGCCAGTGAAACCCTATGATGGCTCCAAGGATGCCGGGTTCTGAGTTTTCATTGCAAAAGTCAGAGTTGGACCATGGAGAGGGGAACAGACGCTGAGGAGTGGTCAGATACAGATGACAAGGAGGGGTCTCCTCGGCCCCAAGCCACACAGGCTCCCAAGGCCCTTGCCTCCGTCTTCTGCCATGGAGATTTCTGTTGGGAAGTCGGGGGCCCTGGTGGCCTCACTTGGACTCTGACCCCAGCCCCTCTCAGGCCGGTCAGAGGTGGTTGATGGGGTTAAAGGCTCCAGACTCTGGCGTGGCTCCCGTGATGTTCAGCCAAGCGTCCAGAGGGCCCTGGGAAGAGGCGTGGAGAGGAGCGTCCTCGGAAAGGGACAGCATCATTGCATACGCCTGGATGGAGGGGAGGGTACACACAGGACAGAAGGTGAGTGGTGTGGGGTGAGTCCTGTAGACCCCAGGCCAGCCCATGCCTTCCCGGCCTCCCACTCCCTCCCACTGACCTCAGACCCAGAGGTGAGGTGGGGGTAAAGGTGTTGGGGGCTGGCCTGCAGAGGTGGCATCTTTGCAGAGGGCCACTAAGACCCTCAGCCTGTTTGGGGCACATCCTCCCTCGCAGGTGCCCCTACATCCCTGGTGATCAGCACGGATTCACAGGCAAGCATGCTTTTCAGGGGGACCAGGGTGCTGGTGGTTACGGCTGAGATCCCATCAAGGAGGCGCAGGCCCTGCCTGGTGGGCCCTGTCTGGTGTGGATGACCGTGGTGGTGGCTCAAAGCTATTTCAGGGACGTGGTGTGCAGCATTTCTGAGCTAAGAGTAGATGTGCCTCTGGCCCAGAGCCCAGCTTGGTCCCCAGAGCATGAGTGGATGGGACCTGGGGCCACTCAGAGCAGGTGGGGCAGGGTGTATACACCCAATTTCACACTCCGGACAGGATTAGTAAAGAGACAAAGACAGACACGCAGACGGTTTTTGCTCAGACTTGGGTGAGCTGTGGAGAGCTGAGTGGAACCCCAAGGCCCCCAGGCTGAAAATAAGCAGGGTCCTGCAGCCCCCAGGCTGAGGGTGAGTCGTGCCAGCCAGCCTGTGCCCTGCTGACTCGCCATAGCTGTAGCTTGGAGCCCGTGACCCTGACGGGGGAGCATCCCTTGAGAGGACCCTGGGCTACCATCACTCCTGCTTGGGCAGAGGCAGAGGGAGGCCAGTGCAGCCACGAGGGCACTGCCGGTGGACACCGCCCTCCGGGTACCTGAGGGCCAGGACCCATGTGTACGGGAGCACTGTGGGACTGGGGGAGCACCCTTGTGAGGGTCTGGCTCTTGTTCATCTGCCTTCAACCTCTCCCTGCCCTTGCTTTCAGGGAAAGGGAGTCATTTGGGGGGGGTCTCTCTAGCCAAAGCAATGGGCATGGGAGGGCTGGAGTCTTGGGTGTCCCCCATGCAGACATGGGACGGCCACAGAGAGAAAGGAGACGGTCCCTGGTCGGGGAGGCACAGCTGGGGCCTGCCATTCAGTCTGGGGAAGGTCGGGGGCAGGCTCTGGTAGGTACCTACCTGGTTCTTAGCCTGCCTGTACAGGGTCTGTTTTAAAGTCTCAGAATCTAAGGTGGAATTAAGCACATCTTTAACTTCAAACGTTTCCTCAGCTGTTCTGCGGAGATCCAGCCCCTTCCCAAAAGTCGGCATCGGCTCCAAAGCCAAGAGACCGCCTGGTGGCTCCTCAACACACCTGCACCAACGACCGGAGAGGGGCCTGCTGTCAGCCTGTCTGGCCTCGGCCACCTCTCTGAAGCCCACGGCCAGCTCCGTGCCTGCATGCACACCACAGCGTCTCCACGAGCCACATGCACAGGAGACAGACACACGGACACACAGACACGTGGACTGAAGCCACATGAATACAGGAAAGTGATGGAGGACGCAGAGGAGGTCAGTGCGTGCACGCACATTGCAAGCACAGGCGGGGCGCCAGGGCCCTGGGGACAGAGCACAGGCTGGGAGCGGGGCAGAGGTCTTGGTTCCCGAAATCTGGGTTGTTCTGGGGGCCCACTCTCAGGGCCCAGAGTGGGAGGAAGCGGGCCATCTCTGAAGGGCCCGCAGGATCTGCCAGCCACCCCCAGGAGGACCTTGAATGCTGGTGGCATCACCGGCGCTGAATGTAGACGGTGGGCAGTGGGGACGCAGCAGGAGAGGATCTCCTCTGCCAGCTTTCAAAATCATTGGTGCTCAACCCCCACTCACAGCCTGTTGGAGACAGACGTCACTGCTCCTGGTTCTGCAGGGCCGGAGACCACCCATGGGTCCCTGATCAGCTCCTTCTCAGCCTTCGCCTGCCTTGCTCTGCTTCTGGACTGGGTGAAGCATGTGTGCGCATGCACATGTATACACACACATATATAAACATGCACCTGCATGTGTGTGCACATGTATACACATGTGCACACACAAGCAAGGGTGTGTACACAGTTGCACATGTGGTATACACACACGTGTGTATGCACACATGTATGCACACACACGTGCCTGTGTGTACACGTGCACATGTCCACATGTGTACATGTGCATGTGTGCACATGTGCATTGTGTGTATGTGTGTGCAGGTATGTGTGCATGTATGTGTGTGAGTTTGGGGTCTGGTCTCACCCTGACCTGTGCACAGAAGTCTTTGCAGTGGAAACACCTACTGGGAAGGAGAGAACCCCACTGGCAGGGTGGATGGTGTGGGACTGAGGTCACCCACTTGGTGCTTGCCTGTCTCCCTGCCTGGGGCCCGAGCACTCAGGGCCTGCAGAGGGCAGGTGCCCACCTTCGGGTGTGGTCAAAGCCCACGGCCAGGGAGGTGGGTGGCTCCTCATCCTCATCGTCCTCGTAGGCGCCCTGAGGCTCAGGTGTGGGGGATGCGGTGTCGTCCTGTGACTTCCCTGCCAGGCTGTCATCGTCCTCCTCCAGCTCCTCCTCCTCCTCCTCCTCCACGTCCTCTGGCTTCCTGATAGCCAGGCCTGGGCACTGGGAGGTGCCATCTAGGTCCTGGACTTCTGGCCTGAAACGACACGGAGGGAGCTGACCACAGATGTCCTGAGGCAGCAACCTGGCTCCAGCGGCTCCGGCTCCCCGCCATCCCTGATGTCCCCAGCCCCCTCCGACGGCAGCCTGCCCTTCTCCGTCACTAGACCCTCAGAGCTGGGGTTCTGAGCGGCCCACCTCCGTCCTCGGCTGCTGTTCCAAGTGATTAAAAAAGGGAAGGGCACCTGCCCAGGACCAGGATGAAGCTGGGCAGCAGGCTTCCGTCATGCTGGCATGGACACGGGACACTCAGGGGTTCAGGAAGGGCACTACGGCTGGCCTGGCTGGCAAGGGGTCCTGGGAGCTGGCACTGGGCTTGGGCCCTGCATGAGGGGTGTCCCTGGGGAGGCTCAGAGTGCGGGAGGTGTGCGGCCCCACCCTGATGAGTGCCCGCTCTTCCCCACCCGCCACGAGGGCACAGGACTGGGCGGCCCTTCACAGATGGGGTATCTCGGACCTGGGCCTCTGGGCTGTGTGGACTGGGCTGTTGTTGGCGATGGAAACCCTCCAGGGTGAGTGTGTTTCTGAGACTGGGCTGTCTCTCCTGCAGCCCAGACCCCTCCCCACATCCCCAGGGGTCCCTGCAGCTGGGGCCCTTTCCCATTCTGGTCCTCATCACTGAAAAGAGAAATCGAGCCGTGAGGAAGAGGGTGCCCGTTCCTTTGAGAAAATGACAACGGCGTTGTTCGGTTCATCTGCAAGTTCATGACCAGGTGCCATGTCCACACACGGGTTGGGCCCGAGGCCACCTGGGCAGTTTCCCACACACGGGTGGAGGTGGACGGGGGGCAAGGTATGTGCTTCGTGAATTGGAGTCCTGAGCCCCTGGACTCCACCCCTTCTGGACCTCACACAGCCCATGGGAGTCCATCCCCTGCTGTCAGGAGAGGCTCGGGGCCCTGCTTGGGGCACTAAGGCAAGAGGGATGTCTTCTCCTAGTGGTCACCATCTCCAAATACAGAGCTGAGTGGAAGGGCTGGGAAGCCCCAGGTGGTTCAGTTCTTGGTCCCCCGTCTTCACTTCTCATCTTTCCGCTGTAGAGTGTGCAGCTGCTGACAGCTGACCTATCCTCCAGGACAGGCAGGACCCTAACATGTCTCCCTTGATGCTGGGCATCAGATTCACGTCTGTCCACCAGTGGTGAGGACCCCAGAGCCAGGTCCTGCCTCCCTCCCTGGGTCTTGGCAGGTCCCCTTGGGCGGGCTTTGTCATCTCAGAGCCCACAGCCTCCTGGGGAATGTGAGAACAGCCCCCACCCTGAGTGCTGATGGACAGCACAGCTGGGGAGCTTGGGACAGCACAAAGCCCTGAGTGTCATTTAATCAAAACTGAGTCTCTGTGTGTTTATATATAAGCCCCTCTGTGGGAGCAGCGACCATGAGTGAGCACTTTGTCCTGGCACCATGCCTCACCCTGCACAGAAACCTGCTCATTGGTGGGAAGCCTGCGTCAAACACCAGCGCTCATTGAGCAGGGGGATGGATACACCGGGGACAGAGAGGGGAGTCTGGCTGGAGACAGCTTCAGACAGAGAGGAAACCAGAACGAGTGGCCAGGCCTCCAAACAGCTGCCTGGGTGCAGAATGTCCCTGGGGCCAGCCTGACACAGCACGTGGCTATGGCTCAAACAGCAGGGATGGTCCCTCTCCACTCCAGTAGATTCGTTGTTGTTGTTCAGTTGCTCAGTTGTGTCAGATTCTTTGTGACCCTGTGGACTGCAGCACCTCAGGCTTCCCTGTCTTTAACCATCTTCCAGAGACTGCTCAAACTCATGTCCTTTGAATCACTAGTGCCATCCAAACATCTTGTCCTCTGTTGTCCCCTTCTCCTGCCTTCAGTCTTTCCCAACATCAGGGTCTTTTTCAGTGAATCAGGTCTTTGCATCAGGAGGCCAAAGTATTGGAGCTTCAGCTTCAGCAACAGTCCTTACAATGAATATTCATGGTTGATTTCCATTAGGATTGACTGCTTTGATCTCCTTACTGTCCAACAGAGTCTCAAGAGTCTTCTCCAACACCACAGTTCAAAAGCATCAGTTCTTTGGTGCTCAGCCTGTGGTCCAACTCTCAGATCTGTACATGACTACTGGAAAAACCATGGTTTTGACTAGACGGACCTTTGTCAGCAAAGAGATGTCTCTGATTTTGAGTATGCCGTTTAGGTTTGTCATTGCTTTTCTTCAAAGGAGTAAGCATCTTTCAATTTCATGGCTGCAGTCACCATCCGCAGTGATTTTGGAGCAAAAGAAACTAAAATCTGTCACTGTTTCCATTGTTTCCCCACCTGTTTGCCATTAAGTGATGGGACCAGATGCCATGATCTTCATTTTTTTGAATGTTGAGTTTTAAGCCAGCTTTTTCACTCTCCTCTTTCACCTTAATCAAGAGGCTCTTTAATTCCTCTTTGCTCTCTGCCATAAGGGTAGTGTCATCTGCATATCTGAGGTTATTGATATTTCTCCCGGCAATCTTGATTCCAGCTTGTGCTTCATCCAGCCTGGCATTTCACATGATGTACTCTCCATATAAGTTAAATAAGCAGGATGACAATATATAGCCTTGAGGTACTTCTTTCCCAATTTAGAACCAGTTCATCGTTCCATGTCTGGTTCTAACTGTTGCTTCTTAATCTCCATACAGATTTCTCAGGTAAGGTGATCTGGTATTTTCAACTCCTGAAAGATTTTTCACAGTTTGTTGTGATCCGCACAGTCAAAGGCTTCAGCATAGTCAATGAAGCAGAAGTATATGTTTTCCTAGAATTCTCTAGCTTTTTCTATGATCCAACGGATATTGGCAATTTGATCTCTGGTTCCTCTACCTTTTCTAAATCTAGCTTGTACATTTGGAAGTTCTTGGTTCACATACTGTTGAAGCCTAGCTTGAAGGATTTTGAGCATTTCTTTGCTAGCGTGTGAGATGAGTGCAATTGTGTGGTAGTCTGGGCATTCTCTGGCATTGCCTTTCTTTGAGATTGGAATGAAAACCGACCTTTTACAGTTCTGTGGCCACTGCTGAGTTTTCCAAATTTGCTGGCATATTGAGTGCATCACTTTAACAGCATCATCTTTTAGGACTTGAAATAGGTGAACTGGAATTCCATCACCTCCACTAGCTTTGTTTGTAGCAATGCTTCCTAAGGCCCACTTGACTTCACATTCCAGGATGTCTGGCTCTAGGTGAATGATCACACCATTATGGTTATCTGGGTCACTAAGATCTTTTTTTGTATAGTTCTTCTGTATATTCTTGCCACCTCTTCTTAATATCTTCTGCTTCTGTTAGGTCCATACTGTTTCTGTCTTTTATTGTTCTTATCTTTGCATGAAATGTTCCCTTGGTATCTCTAATTTTCTTGAAGAGATCTCTAGTCTTTCCCAGTCTACTGTTTCCCTCTATTTCTTTGCATTGTTCACTTAAAAACACATTTTTATCTCTCCTTGCTATTCTCTGGAACTCTCTATTCAGATGGATATATCTTTCCTTTTCTCCTTTGCCTTTAGCTTCTCTTCTTTTCTCAGCTACTTGTAAGGCCTCAGATTTTGGCTTTTTGCATTTCTTTTTCTTGGGGATGGTTTTGATTACTGCCTCCTGTACAATGTCACAAACCTCCGTCCATAGTTCTTCAGGCACTCTGTCTATCAGATCTAATCCCTTGAATCTATTTGTCGCTTCCACTGTATAATTGTGAGGGATTTGATTTAGGTCATACCTGAATGGCCCTAGTCATTTTCCCTATGTTCTTCAATTTAAGTCTGAATTTGACAATAAGGAGTTCATGATCTGAGGCACAGTCAGCTCCTGATCTTGTTTTTTGCTGACTGTATAGAGCTTCTCTATCTTTGGCTACAAAGAATATGATCAATCTGATTTTGGTTTGACCATCTGGTGATGTCATGTGTCAGAAGAGGGTGTTTGCTATGACCAGTGAGTTCTCTTGGCAAAACTGTTAGCCTTTGCCCTGCTTCATTTTGTACTCCAAGGCCAAACTTGCCTGTTACTCCAGGTATCTCTTGACTTCCTACTTTTGCATTCCAGTCCCCTATTATGAAGGACATCTTTTTCTTGGTGTTAGTTCTACAAGGTCTTGTAGGTCATCATAGATATGTTCAACTTCAGCTTCTTCAGTATTAGTGATTGGGGCACAGACTTGGATTACTATGATATTGAATGGTTTGCCTTGGAAATGAACAGAAATCATTCTGTCATTTTTGAGATTGCACCCAAACACTGCATTTTGGACTCTTTTGTTGACTATGAGGGCTACTTCATTTCTTCTAAGGGATTCTTGTCCATAGTAGTAGATATAATGGTCATCTGAATTAAATTCACCCATTCTGATTCATTTTAGTTCACTGATTCCTAAAATGTTGGTGTTCACTCTTGCCATCTCCTGCTTGACCACTCCAATTTACCTTGATTCATGGACCTAACATTCCAGGTTCCTATGCAATATTGTTCTTTACGGCATCTGACTTTACTTCCATCACCAGTCATATGCACAACTGGGCGTTGTTTTTGCTTTGGCATTGTCTCTTCATTCTTTCTAGAGTTATTTCTCTGCTCTTCTCCAGTAGCATATTGGGTATCTACCGACCTGGGGAGTTTATCTTTCAGTGTCATATCTTTTTGCCTTTTCATGCTGTTCATGGGGTTCTAAGGCAATAATGCTGAAGTGGTTTGCCATTCCCTTCTCCAGTGGACGTTTTGTTAGAACTCTCCACCATGACCTGTCTGTCTTGGGTGGCCCTACACAGCATGGCTCATAGTTCCATTGAGTTAGGCAAAGCTGTGGTCCATGTGATCAGTTTGGTTAGTTTTCTGTGACTGTGGTTTTCATTCTGTCTGCCCTCTGATGGATGAGGATAAGAGGCTTGTGGAAGCTTCCTGATGGGAGGGACTGGCTGTGGGGAAAACTGGGTCTTGTTCTGGTGGGCAAGGCCATGCTCAGTAAGTCTTTAATCCAATTTTCTGCTGATGGATGAGTCTGTGCTCCCTCCTTGTAGTTTGGCCTGAGGCCAAACTACGGTAGGGGTAATAGTGGCTATGGCAACCTCCTTCAAAAGGACATATACCAGCATGCCAGGGCTCCTTGGACTGTTGTAGCCAGTGCCCCTGACCCTGCGGCAGGCCACTGGTGACCCATTGCTCCTCCAGAGATTCCCAGGCACACACAGATAAGTCTGGCTCAGCCTCTTATAGGTGCCCCAGATGCAGGTGTCTTGGGGCCGGTGCCTCCTCCCAGCCCCTTCCCTGGACTCTGGCCCTTTGCTGGTGATCCCTGGGGCTCCTCTGCTTGTGGACACATCATGCGCTCTGCTTCACCTTCACAGGGGGGTTGCCCCATTTTCTTTTTCTAAAAAAGTATATTTGTTTTTGGCTATGCTGGGTCTCCACTGCTGCCTGGGCTTTCTCTAGTTGCCGAGAGTTGGGGTTACTCTCTGGTTGCAGAGCATGGGCTTCGCATTGTGGGGGCTTCTCACTGTGGGGCTTCTCTACGGAGTACAGGCTCTAGGGTGTGCAGGCTTTCGGGCTCGGTTGCCTTGAGGCCTGTGGGATCATCCTAGACCAGGAACCAAACCCATGTCCCTTGCATTGGCAGGTGGATTCCCAGCCACTGGACCACTAGAGAAATCCCAAATTTCTCCCTTTTCTGAGGACACCAGTCCTATCGGATATGGGCCACCTGATTTCATATTGACATCATAACTAATTACACCTGGGAAGATCTTATTTCCAAATCAGGTCACTCTGAGGGGCTGGAGGTCAGGATGTTGACAGAGGAATTTGGTGAGGGGGCAGGGTTTGGCCCAGGGGTTTCTGGGGTCAGGAAGCCTGGCAGGCCTCCTGAGTTGTAATGGACTGTCAAGAGAAGGTCACTGGCTCCGGGTGGTGTTAACACTGGGCCCCAATATAACTGCCAGCATCCTGGCACTTTCTGCAGATTAGCTGGCAAACATCAACTACCAACTCAGTCCCACTTCTGACAATGATGTGGGGGCACCGCCAGTGGGGAGAGGGCCTGGTCTGTGGGCTGGCTCTGCCCTGGGCTTTCTGAGGGGTGTGAGGCCGGTGTCTGAGTCTCACTTACGCCCCCACCCCTGGGGCCCTGGCTGAAATGCTGCTCTGTGGGGTCAGGATGGTGCCAGCCCCTCTTCCTTCTGGGGACACCCCGTCTTTCCTGGTGACTCTCCTCGGGTGTCCTCCGTATGGCTGAGAGCTGGGCCTGCCACTCAGGAACAGCATTGGGGGGCCGTCCACCCCAGCGAGGACGCCCCTGGCTTGCCCTTGTCAGCTCCCCGTCTGACTCTGCCCTGGGCACAGGGGGCCACAGCTCAGGGGAGCGTGTATCAGCCAGGATGTGCCTCATGGCCTGGCTCCTGCATGCTCAGGTCCATGACTTACTCTGAAGGTGGAGACCTCAGAACTTGAACCATGGACAGCTCTCAGATGGAGCCCGGAGTGTTGCCAGAATGAAGCTCACCACCCTGGGTGCAGATGGCAGGGCTGGGCTCCCATTAGACCATCACATGTGACCAGAGCCGGGGATGGATCCAGGCACTCTGTTGGCTGCTCCCCGATATCAAGGTCTTTCGTGCCTGGCAGGGCTGGGGCTCTGGGACATGCAGCCCATGGCCAGCCTCTCCCATGTCCCCTCCTCTGAGCCCACCCAGGCACCAGGTGGGATCGCCTTCCTGGGCATGGAGTTAGGACTCAGAAGAGCCAGAAACAGCCCGGGTGCCAAGCCCCTGTGCCCGCCCGTGGATCCTGAAGTTCTGCTCAGTGCTCCTGCTCTGCCTCAGGGGCCCCAGGGGTGAAGGAGATGCAGCCCGCCGGGGGGAGCAGACAGGCCCAGACAGGTCCTGGGTGGGAGGGAACTGGACTCTGGGCTGGCAGCCCACCCATGGACAGAAGGGTTAGAGCCAGATGCCCAATCCTCTGGGCCTCATTTCCTCTGCAGAAGCAGGGGAGCGCGTCCCTAAGACTAGGAGTCTGGTGTCCCTGAGTCTCTGCCGCCGAGGCCTGGGATCAAGGGAATGTGTTACAGCCTCTACATCTTAGGATCCCAATTCTGCCATTTTCCTGCCTGTGTGTGTGTTTAAAGGAGTAGCACTTTTGCTAGAAACCGTTCGAGTGTCAAATTAAATGAGCCTGTCCTGGAGTTCCAGAGGCATGGTGGATCTCATGAAAGGAGCCCTCACCTGGCTGGCGTTTGGCTGCACGTGCATTGAGGCCCGTGTGTTGGTGGCACCGAGCGTGTGACACCCGCCATCGGGCCAGGGCCCTTGTTCTCTGCAGATGCAGAGAGCCGAGGCGGGGTGGCTGGTGGGTGGCAGGGTGCCAGCTGAAGAGCCTACAGGCCTCGCCCTCTGCTGTGGGCCTGGGGCCTCTGGTGCCGTGGTGGGGTACCTGCTGTGGGCATGACCATATAGGGAACCATACAGAGTCCAGACCTTCCTGGGACCCTGGGACATGTTCCTTACCGTTTGTCTGTTCGTGTTGATGCTTGGTTCATCTCACTGTTGGCAATAAAGTTTCTGATTTCAGAGAAATAGGAGTCTTCCTTCTCATCTAAAAGTGCGTGGTTGTCCGACTCGGAGGTGGGGGAGGAGGCGCTGGTCCCCAGGTGGTTGGTGAGGACCCCCGCATGCTGGCTCACTGTGGGGAGGGGGAAGCATCAGAGGAGGGTGCCCCTCAGCTGCACCCCACCCTCTGCGGCACAGCGGGAGGGGACAGGTGGCTGAAGGGGTGCACATGTGGGGCACTCTTAGGGAACACCCCCTTAGGGAAACCCAAGGGTACAAGGTTCCCCTGAATAAAGATGGCTTGAGGGGTGACTGCAGGCTTTCCCCTAGGGCTAGCCTGTGTGCCCCCTCCTCAGCCCTCCTCTCCCCACCCTGCACCTTGCCGCAGCCATCACCCGATCCACCAGGCCCCCCTCCCTGCTCCCAGCACCCCACCCTGACCCATCACCCCATCCTCCAAGCCCCCACTGCTCCCTGCTCCCCGCCCCTCCCTGCGCCCCATCCTCTAGGCCCTCCCCTCCCTGCACCCCATCCTCCAGGCCCCCGTCCCTGCTCCCCGCCCCACCCGTTACCCCATCCTCCAGGCCCCCTTCCCTGCTCCCCGCCCTGCCCATCACCCCATCCTCCAGGCCCCCCTCCCGGCTCCCAGCATCCCACCCTGACCCATCACCCCATCCTCCAGGG